>NW_013564130.1:5000-11461 GCF_000499605.1 Eimeria maxima | reverse complement strand
TATATATATATATATATATACAATAAATAAATACATATAAATATGCTTATTAGTTATATAAATAAGTTTATCCTTATCTAAGGAAAAAGAGGAGAAAATAAATAAATATATAAATAAATAAATGTATATATAAATATATAATAAATAAAAGTATATATAAATATATATAATTTATACAAATAAATAGATAATAAACTAATTAAATATACATAAAAAAAAAAAGGGACTAAAAGGAGACAAGAAAGGGAGACACTTATGTGTCTCTTAACCTTATGCACTACTGTCTCCTTATCCATGTATATTCAGGTGTATAGGCACCTCCCTGCATGCATGCATGCATTCATAGAGGTGCCTATACACTTGAGGGGGGCCCCCAAGGGTACCTAAATACCCCCATTCTTGCATACTACCCTAGTAGGAAGAAAAGAGAGGGGGGCCCCATAATTAAAGAGGGCCCCCCCTGTGTAGGGGGGCCCCCCTGAGGATACAGCCCGATATACCTTATGACGTTTTTGCTTCTGTGCCCTTTTTAATTCCTCTATATGCTGCTGCATAAGAGTACGTCTCCTGGGGCCCCCCTGGGCCCCTGGGGCCCCCTGTAACCCTTTTTTTGGGCCCCCATGAGTATTAATAGGTACCTTAGATGCATAAGGGGGCCCCCTTGTACCCTTTATATAAGGATATTTTCTTATAAATATACCTAGTGTACCCTCTGCTGCTTCTTTTCTAAGTGTCTCCTCGTCACTAACATCATCATATACTGTATAAGAATAAGTGTCTCCTTTTTTGTCTCCTTTCTTGTCTCCTTCTGTATAAGAGACAGTAACAGGCAGTACCTGCTCTACTATCTCCCCTATCTCCTCCCCTGTCTCCTCATTGTCTCCTTTCTTCTCTCCTTTGTTGCTGTTGTCTCCTTTGCTGCTGCTGTCTACTTTGCTGCTGCTGCTGTCTCCTTTTGTCTCCTCTCCTCCTGTCTCCTCTTCCCCTAACACAAAGGCCCCCCATTCCTCACGACTCCATCCCCTACTAAGTGTCTCCCATCTAGAGGGGCCCCCTTCCTTACTGTCTCCTTTAGACCCTGGAGGGCCCCCCGGGGGCCCCTGCTGGCCCGGAGGGGCCCCCACCGGCGTCCCGGGACCTTGGGGGCCCTCAATAGAGACAGTTGGCCTACGAGGAGACACTTTGGTGTCTCCTCCCCTCTTTTGTCCCCTTTTCCTTGCCCTTCTCCCTAATAGAACAGCAATAGCACCTAAGACAGTAAGGGGGGCCCCTCCTTTTTCTTTTTTCTCCTTTATACCCTTAGTGGCAACCTCTTTACCTGTCTCTGGGGGGGCCCCAGTAACCGGGGGCCCCTCCTTACTCGGAGGAGACACAGGGGCAGCAACTTTTAAAGGGCCCTTGGTGGGGGGCCCACCACCCTTAGTAGCAGCGCTGGGGGGCCCCCCAATCTGCTGCTTAGGGGTTTCCATCCCCGGGGGCCCTCCAGCAGCACCTGTTGCAGCAGACACGGGGTAGAAGGGGGCCTTTGTTAAGGAGGCAGCAGCGGCAGATGATGTGGGGGGCCCCTGTCCAACAACAACTACTTTACAGGAAGCTAGTTGGGCACTGGGGGGCCCCTTAGGGGGCCCCTTCCCTAAGACAACCTTCGCGCCAGCAGACAGCTTCTTACCAATAAACTCCGTTAGGGGGGCCCCCATAGGGGGCCCCTCTACCTTTTTGCTAACTGGGGGGCCCCCTGCAGGTGGGCCCCCCTTAGTAGATACTTTTCCCTCAACAGCAGAAGAGGAGACACCTGGGGGCCCCCCTGAGGCAGCAGCAGGGGACGCAGGAGGTCCCCCTGGTCCCTTGACAGGAACCTTCTTTGGCTGCTGCTGCTGCTGCTGTTCCTGTTCTTGCTGCTGCTGCTGCTGTACAGCAGAGCCTGAAGGGGCCCTCTTTGGAGCCGGAGACTTCGGCAGGAGGCCTCCTTTCACTGTACCTTCTTGTGCAGGGGCCCCTAGGGTAGGAGGGGCCCCCTTTGGAGCCGGAGACTTCGGCAGGAGGCCTCCCTTCACTGTACTTTGTTGTGCAGGGGCCCCTAGGGTAGGAGGGTCCCCTAAAGTTGGAGGGGCCCCGGCAGCATCCTTAGACGGGGGCCCTGCAGCCTTCTTAGAGGGGGTCCCTTCAGCATCCTTAGAGGGGCCCCCAGAAGCAAGGGGAGGGGGTGGAGGCTTCGGCTTTAATAAGGGGCCCTTTGGGGGAGTTGCTGAAGGGGGCCCCCCTTTAGCAGCAGCTGCTGAGGGTGCCCCCCCAGCATCATTAGACACCTTCGGGGCCCCTTGGGTACCTGGGGGAACCTCCTTGGGGGGTTTAGGGGGGGGCCCCTTCTGTTTCAAAGGTTTTGAAGGGGGGCCCCCCACAGAGGGGGTATCTCCCTTGCTTTTAGCTTCATCGCCTGCACCTCCCTCGGGGCCCCCCCCACCTGTCCCCCCTAGTGTCTCCTTTGCTTCCTTCACATTGGGGGGGCCCCCTGCAGCCTCCTTTGTCTTCATTGTCCCCTTTGGGGGCCCCCCTGGGGGCCCCTTAGAACCTACTTTGGGTGGCGCCCCAGGTACACTCTTAGAAAATCCCTTGGGGGGCCCCTTTGGGGGCCCCTTAGAGGTAGTTTCTGCCTCTCCTTTGGGGGGCCCCTCAGGAGACTCCTGAGGTGGCAGTCCTTTAGCAGACACTTTCTCTGGGGGCCCCTTGGGAGACACTTTACCTGGGGGCCCCTTGGGAGACACTTTACCGGGGGGCCCCTTAGATGGAGACAGGAGCCCCTTTGGCGGCGGCGGCTTCGGTTTGAGGGGCCTCTTAGAGCCCTCCTTGGAGGCCTCCTTGGAGCCCTCGTTGGAGCCCTCCTTGGAGCCCTCCTTGGGGGCCCCCTTGGGGGGCCCCTTTGGGGGCCCCTTGGGTTTCACCTTGGGGGGGAGCCCCTTAGGGGCCACTTTTGAGGGGGTCCCCTCCTCCTGAGGCCCCTCTACTGGGGGTTCTTTGGGTACATCTGAAAGGGGGCCCCCCTCAAGAGACCCTTTTTTGAGGGGCCCCTTATCTTGTCCCTTCGAGGGGGGCCCCTCAGGGGGGCCCCCCTTCTTTGCTTCCTTGTCTCTTCTTTTGTGGGTCTTTAATAACTGTCTCCCTAATGCAGCATAATCAGTTAACATCTGTCTCCTTCTTGCAGCAAATGTCTCCGCTATAGGGTCCTCCTCGCTGCTGCTGCTGCTGCTGCTGCTGCTGCTGCTGCTGTTGCTGCCGTTGCTGCCGTTGCTGTCGCTCCAACTACCGCTGCTGCTCTGCCGGCTGTCCTTGCTACGCGGGTTACTGCTGCTAGCGTTGCTGCTGCGGCTAGTCACTCTGCTGCTGCTGTTGCTGCTGCTGCTGTTGATCCAGCTGTTGCTGCTGCTGCGCCGGCTTCTTGCGCTCCCATTTTTGCTGCTACGTCTGCTGTTGCTGCTGCTCCTGCTGACGCTCCTGCTGAAGTTGCTGCTGCTGCTGCTGCTGTTGCTGTTGCTGCTGCGGCGGTGCTGGAAGGCCTTAGCTACAGGAGACTGTCTCCTTGAGTTATAACGAGCAAGGGACTGTCTCCTTCTTACATTGTTAGGTGTCTCCTTTTGCTGCCCCGTGCTGCTGCCTAATAAGGGAAGGGGGGCCCCCAACTGCTGCACCTGCAAGAACCTCCTTGGGGGCCCCCCTAAGCAGCAACATGCATGCATACTCGAGACACAGTCAAGAGGGGCCTCCAGGGGCACCCTATGAGACCTAAAGGAGCTGCTGCTGCTGCTCCTGCTGCTGCTGCTGCTCCTCCCCCTGCTGTTGCTGCTCCTGCCCCTGCTGCTGCAGCGAGGGAGACAGCGAGGTCGCCTAAAGCAGCGTGCTGCTGCTGCTGCTGCTGTTCCCGGTGCTGCTGCTGCTGATGTTGCTGTTGCAGTTGCTTCTGCCGCTGCCGTTGCTGCTGGCGATGCTGTTATTGCTGTTGTTCCCGTTGCTGCTGCTGCTGCCCTTGCTGCTGCTGCTGCTGATCCGTACTCGGAGGAGCAGCAGGCTGTTGACAGCGCAGCGGCACGAACACGAAAGATCACCATTTGCAGCCGGCGGGCCACAAACCCTAAACCCTAAACCCTAAACCCTAAACCCTAAACCCTGATTCACCGTAAACCCTAAATAATTAGATCATGATAATAAAAAATAAAATAAAGGAATAACTAGTGGTTAGATCTAGGGTTTAGGGTTTGCAGGGGTACGATCGATGGTGTATAAGACTCAAACCCTCAGAAGCCCGTCCGCCCTAGGGTTTAGGGTTTAGGGTTTAGGGCTTATATGTGTATCTTTATAGCTCCAAACCCTCGAAAGAAATATACGAAAGAAGAGAGAGAACTAAAAGAAACATGAGGGTTTAGGGTTTAGGGTTTAGGGTTTGCGCATCGCGAGTCAAATATCGCCCACCACAAACCATTGGTCACCCGGGTCCAAACCCTAAACCCTAAACCCTAAACCCTAAATATTTATTTTATACATTTACATTTATCCCTTTTCTTTTGACCTTTTCCTTCTTAAGAGAAAAAAGGGCCGCTCCTTTTATAGGGGCCTCTCGGTGTCCCTCACTGCATGCACACCAAACCCTAAACCCTAAACCCTAGACAGTAAACCCTAAACCCTAAACCCTAAACCCTAATCAGACAAAATTCTTACACAACAATTAGAGGGAATCTTAAGACAAATATATTCTTCTATTTGTTGCGTCTGCTGCAGCAACAACTGTATTAACCCTAAACCCTCTACGGAACTCGCAGCAGCAATAGCAGCAGCAGCAGGACAGCAGCAGTAGCTGCAGCAGCTGCTGCTGCTGCAGCGCAGCAGCTACGACAAGCAGGAGCTTATCTAGCCATACAGCAGCAAGGAGACAAACACTAAAAAGAGACAACAGAGGGAGACAGCAGCAGACACCTAAACCCTAAACCCTAAACCCTAATTATGCAGCTAATCGACGAACAAAATTAAAAAAAGCCCCAAGTATGCATGCAGATGCATGCGCATGCATCTGAGGTGTACAGACACCGCAGACGAGTACTCGAGCGCCTGATTAGCCACAGCTAGCTATGGCTAGCTGCGGATAGCTGCAGACACCTAGCTAGCTAGCTAGCTGCAGCTAGCTGTGGCTAGCTGTAGCTAGCTAAGCATAATGCGGAGAGAGCGTAGACACTAACAAAGGAGCATATTTGCTGCCCGCATGCAACAACAACAGCAGCAGCAGCAGGTGCTGCAGCAGCAGCTGTTTTTGCTTCTGCTGCTGCAGCAGCAGCAGATGCAGATGCAACGGCAGGGTTGCTGCTAAAGGATTTTCGGGCTTTTGCCTCGAGTGTATGCACAGGCTACAATGCATGCATGCATGCATTGTAGCTCCTGTTGCTGCTGCTGCTGCTGCTGCTGCTGCTGTTGTTGCTGCTGCTGTTGTTGCTGCTGCTGGTATCCTTTGCAGATGGATGCATTATAGTGCTGCTGCATTACTAAGAGGGAAGAGAAGAGACAATTGTCTCTTCTTTTGTTTATATTTTGCTCTTGCCTGTATAAAAAAAACACAAACCCTAAACCCTAAACCCTAAACCCTAAACCCTAAACCCTAGGGAGCAATAGAGAGGGAGAGAGAGAGACAGCTATACATAGAAGAAATAAAAAAGAGATAAAAGAAGAAGGAAGAGACACAAGGGACAAAGAGAGGGACAGACAGCTACAGCAGTAAAAGGAGACAGGTACAGCAGCAAATGGAGACAGCAGCAGCAGCAGCAGCAACAGCAACAGCAGCAGCAGCAGGAGACAGCAGCAGCAATTACCTTTGTTGCATCATATGCACAAGGCAAAGACAATTTAAATGTCTCCTTAGAAGCAGCAAAACGTCCCTCTATTGTCAGCATATTGCTGCTGCTGCTGCTGCTGCTGCTGTTGCTGTTGCTGCTGCTGCTGCTGCTGCTGCTGTCAGGAGCAGCAGTAACCTCAAGTGTCTCTGGATCTACTGGAGCAGCAAAAGTAATTCTTAGCTCTGGTTGTCCCTCAGGAGACACATGGAAGCTCATATCATAGTTTGCTGCTGCTGCTGCTGCTGTTGCTGCTGCTGCTCCTGTTGCTGCTGCTGCTGTTGATGGTGTTGCTGCTGCTGCTGCACTCTGCTGCCGATGCTCATGCAGCAACTTGGAGAAGCAACGCTGCAGCAGAGGATTTTCTGCTGGCAGCAGCCCTGCCCCATCTTCCTCCTGCTGCTGCTGCTGCTTCTGCTGCTGCTGCTGCTGCTGCTGCTGCTGCTGCAGAGGACCATCAACCCGCCACTGGGACATTGCCTTCGTTGCCTGTGATGAACCTGCTGCAGCAGCTGAGCTGCTGCTGGTGCTGCTGCTGCTGTTGCTGCTTGCTGCTGCTGCTGTTGGGTTGTTAAAACGACGTGTCGTCCTGAC
>NW_013564129.1:10000-11758 GCF_000499605.1 Eimeria maxima | reverse complement strand
ATATATATATATACAATTAGGCCAGAATATGCCATAAAAAGGACGAAAAAAAAGGTCAGTAATTATTTCTTTTTATTTCCTTCGCTGCCTAAATATTTTTATTTTTATTTTTTATTTTTTTATTTACATAAATATATAAATAGACATATAACAACAAAAAAACCCTAAACCCTAAACCCTAAACCCTAAACCCTAAACCCTAAACTCAAGATAATGCAATTTTGCTTGGATCCAATTCTGTTACTGCTCCTTGTTTTACTCCCCATAAATACCAATATAACAATATGCCCAGCTGCACCAACACACGCAAACCCTAAACCCTAAACCCTAAACTCTAGACTCTAAACCCTAAACCCTAAACCCTAAACTCTAGCACAGAAGAGTCATAAACCCTACGGTTTCATGTTCCTACTGCAACCACCCTTACAAGGGTTCAGCACTAAACCATCATATATACGGCAACAAAAAGAACCCCCAAACCCTAAACCCTAAACCCTAAACCCTAAACCCTAAACCCTGGGCCTTACAGGTTGTCCCGTGAAGCAGAAGACGAGCCAAAAGAAGCAATTCCCAACAGTTGGATTATCTTGGAACTGCGCGCACAAACCCTAAACCCTAAACCCTAAACCCTAAAGCTTTGCAGCAGCGCACAGAGAGAGCTATCGAGATCCTCTAGAGCTGGCGGTTTAGGGTCTAGGGTTTAGGGTTTAGGGTTTGGCTCACAAACTGGATGTTGGTGAAATACATTAAGGGAATCTGGCCTGTAAACAAACATCCTCACAACTACTAAACCCCAAACCCTAAACGCTAAACCCTAAAAACCAATCCCCCTGTTGCTTCTGAGTTGAACTCGAGCAGTAGCAAAGGAAATATGTCAGCAAAGCGCAGCAGCAGCAGCAGCAGCAGCAGCACAAGCAGCAGGAGCAACAACAGCAGCAGCTTACCGATGAATGCAAAGAAGATGAATCCTGTCCATCCAAGTTGTAGAGGAACAACAACAAGATATTCATGCATAAGGGCAGATATAAAAAACACTACTGTACCTGCAAATACTTTAGGTACCCCTATTACAACAAAAAAAGCACACAGAGGGTTTAGGGTTTAGGGTTTAGGTTTTCTAGGGTTTAGGGTTTGTGGTTGAGGGTTTAAAATTTTGGGTTGGGGGATTAGGGTTTAGGGTTTAGGGTTTAGGGTTTAGGGCTTAGGGTTTACCGTTTCTAAGTAGGGGTTTATTAACATGTCTATGAAGGAAGAAATGAATTGGCAAATTCCATTTACGCCAATATTCACCAAAAGACGACGCATTCCACCAGTCCTATACGTAAACCCTAAACCCTAAACCCTAAACCCTAAACCCTAAATTCTAAACCCTAAATTCTAAACCCTAAAAAATAGATTCGATCTTCTTCTTAATGTGAATGCCTCTTGAATTATCTCTGTGAGCGCTCAACTCTAAACTCTATATACATCCTGAACCCTTTCCCAAACCCTAAACCCTAAACCCTAAACCCTAAACCCTAAGTCTTACGAGGTAGAATTCCCTATCTCCAAATCGTGTAACTTCTGCTAGAATATTACACCAATGATGAAAAAGACCAATAAACATTAATAGCCAAACATATAAATTAGGAATTGATAGCCGAACCATCTGCATATACACCACAATATCAAGGGTTTAGGGTTTAGGGTTTAGGGTTTAGGGTTTAGGGTTTTTTTCAACTTTTGCTGGAAGATCTGGGTGCTCTTCAGAGCTCAACC
>NW_013564129.1:0-5000 GCF_000499605.1 Eimeria maxima | reverse complement strand
CTACTGCCTCTGCTGCAGCAGCGGAGGTGTTGCTGCAGGGCACTCTATATCATCAGCAGCAAATCGAGCTGCATGCTGCTGCTAGCAGCAGCAGCAGCAGAAGTGGGGTGCTGCTTCTAGGTACCAGCACCAGCAGAAGCAGCAGCAGCAGCAGCTACAGCAGCAGCAGGAGCTGCGTTTGCAGCAGCACAAGCATCATTTGAGCTTGTTTAAATCAGCAGCAGCAATAGCAGCAGCAACAGCAGCAGTATTTGTTTGTCTTTGTTTGTGTGCTGCAGCAGCAGCTGCCGCCGCTCTTCGTGTTCTTCGCCCAGCACATTACTGCAGCAGCTGCAGCAGCAGCTAGCTTTCAGGTCCAGCAGCAGCAGCATCTCTAATTAGCAGCAGCACGAGCAGCAGCAGCAGCTGCTGCAGTCTATAGACAGCAATGGCGCACTCACCAGCAGGCGTTGAGCCAGCAGCAGAAGCAGCAGCAGCAGCAGCAGCACCGGAGCTGCCGCAGACGCTGCACGAGCCAATGGCCCCAACTAACTACGGCACCTTTGAGGTCTCCGTAGAGACGGACATAGGTGTGCTGCTGCTGCTGCTGCTGCTGCAGTGTTTCCTTCTCGTGTTGCTGCTGCAGCAGTGCTTCCTTCTCTTGCTGCTGCTCAGTTACTCCCTAATGCTGCTGCTGCTTCACTGTTTGCTGCTCCTGCTGCTGTTGCTGCACTTCCTGTTTCTGTTTCTACACTTGCTTCTGCTATTTCTGCATTTTTGCTGCACTTGTTGCACTTGCTGCACTTGCTGCTGCTGCTGCTGCATGCATGCATGCAGGGGGTCGTAAGCACCAAGAGGATAGATTTACTGTTTGTCCTCAACTTATTGCTGGGAGGAATGATACCGCCTTCTTTGGTGTCTTCGATGGCACAGTTGGTTCGTTCCTGCTGCTGCTGCTGCTGCTGCTGCTGCTGCTGCTGCTGTTGGTGGTGGTGGTAGTGGTGTTTCTTGTGGTTGGTTATTGGTATTTATTGCTGCTGCTGCTGTTTGCATGCATTCATGATAATATATAAAGCATTAGTGTGTTTATTTCTCTTGTATTGTTTATAAGATTTTTTTAAGGGTTTAGGGTTTAGGGTTTAGGGTTTAGGGTTTAGGGTTTGTGTATAGGTGATTTTGCATCGGACTCTGTGAAGGATTTAGTTGTTCCTCATCTAATATCTAATAGGGGTTGGCAGCGAGTAACATCTTTGCTGCAGCAGCAGCAGCAGCAGCCATCAGCATCAGGGGATGGGGATTCATCTAGTGGATCTGGTGCAGCAGCAGCAGCAGCAGCAGCAGCAGCAGCAGCACTCCCTGAGGCCCTAGCACTAGCTGTGCGGTGTATGTACTTGGGGGCAGATGCAGAGTTAATTGAATTATGCAGATTAAATAATAATGATTATGCTTCCTCTACCTCTGTTACTGCTATACTTGCTGGAGGGTTTCTTGCTATTGGACATCTTGTAAGGGTTTAGGGTTTACGAGGGTTTAGGGTTTACGAGGGTTTACTAGGGTTTACTAGGGTTTATGAGGATTCAGGGTTAGGGTTTACTAGGGTTTGTATATTCGTAGGGTTTGTATTAGGGTTTATGGGTATAAGACAAACAGTCATAATCCTGTTTGTTTACAATCTAGGGTTTAGGGTTTAGGGTTTAGGGTTTAGGGTTTAGGGTTTAGGGTTTGTGTGTATATATTATAGGGAGATAGCCGTATAGCATTAGGAGTAGAAGTTGAGGGAGGAGGAGTAGAAGGAGAATTCATGACTGTTGATCATAAACCTAATATGCCATTAGAACAAGAAAGAATTATCGTAAGGGTTTAGGGTTTAGGGTTTAGGGTTTAGGGTTTAGGAGGGTTGTTTATTTGTATGGGAATATTTCATCATCTCTTTTCTTTCTTTCTCTCTTATTTCTATATCTCTTTTACTTTTTATCTATTTATTTATTTATATTTATTTGTATTTATTTATTTATATTTATTTATTTATTTATTTATTTATGTATTTTATTGTTATCTCTCTGTCTTCTAGGGTTTAGGGTTTAGGGTTTAGGGTTTAGTGTGTGCATATTTTTTTTTTTTCCTTCCCCTATAACCATTTAAATAAAAGCTAAATAAATAAATAGAATAAATGAATAAACTAATAAATAAATAATATTTATATTAATTAATTAATTAATTAATTAATTTATTTATTTATTTATTTATTTATGTGTATAGAATAGTGGTGGTAGTGTAGAGTATTTACATAATCATAATAATAAACCCTTTATAAGAGGAGGAGATTTTGGTCTCCGTAAGTCTAAGGGAGAGCAGCCAATGCAGCTACAGTACTCAAGAGCATTTGGGGTAAGTCTTCTTGCTGTTGTTGCTGCTGTTGCTGCTGCTGCTGCTGCTGTTTGTTTGTTTGTTTGTTTGTTTGCTGCTGCTGCTGCTGTTCCCTATCCATATATTACATATATTTTTTGTGTTTTTTTTTGTTGTTGTTATTCTCCTCCTTTCCCTTTCTACAACTAAATTATTTCCTGTTCCCCTTTCTGTTGCTGCTGCACTTTCTGCTGCTGCTGCATTTGCTGCTGCTGCACTTGCTGCTGCAGGGTAAGGATCTAAAGAGTTATGGTCTAAGTGGTGACCCAGACATTCGTATTTTACGTTTATTAAGAAATCATAGAATATTAATTTTAGCAACAGATGGACTATGGGATGTCCTTAATGCTCAGCAGGCTGTACATTTAGCTTGGCAGGCATATACACATGGTAAGCAGCAACAGCAACAGCAGCAACAGCAGCAACAACACTAGCTATACAAGGAATAATAATATCATTTACTCACCATTGGATTAAGCACAACATCACGAAATTAATAAGGGGTCTAACCTATAGTCTATTTTTCCTTGTTATTCTTTTGTAGATAATAACACCAGCAACTGCAGCAATAGCAGCAGCAGCAGATGCTGATGCTCATGCTGATGCTGCACGGGATATATAATAGTTATAATGTACTCATTTTGCTGCTTCTTGTGTTTGTGCTGCTGCTGTTGCTGCTGCTGTTGTTGTTGTTGTTGTTGCTGCTGCTGCTGCTGCAGGAGAGAATCCATCGGAGTGTCTAGTGCAGCAAGCATTAGCAGATCAGCAGCAAAATGGTCATTGTGCAGATAATGTAACAGCAATGGTTGTTATATTAAAAGATAATTAATTTATTTATCTATTTATTTATTTATTTATTTATTCTTTCTTTCTTATTCTTTTCTTCCTCTTCTTCCTCTTCTTTGTCTTTTTCCCTATATATTAATATATTATTATTAATATTATTATTAATATATTATTATTATATATATATTGTATATATATATATTAATTATTATTATTATTAATATTAATATTATTAATATTAATATTATTTATTTATTTATTTATTTATTTATTATATATATTCCTACTCGCCGCTGCAGCATCTGCTGCTGCTGCTGCTGTATTCGTACAGCAACAGCAGCAGCAGCAGCAGCAAATTCAATTGCATGCGGTGAGGCATCTTTCTGTTGTGTCTCCTTATCTTGTACTTTTCCTCTTCTTGTTCCTTTTCTTGCTTCCTCCTCTTCTTCCTGCTGCAGTCCTGTCTGCTGCTGCAGTGTTGCTGCTGCTGCAGTCTTGCTGCAGCAGCTGCTGCAGTTGCTGCTGCTGCAGTTTTTCTCTTCTTTTTCTGTTTCGGCATCAAAGTCTTTTGCGGCCTTCTTCTATTTATACACCCATTGCTCCTGTTCACATGTCGCTCCTGCTGCTGCTGCTGCTGCTGCTGCAGCTGCTGCTGTTGTTGCTGCTGCTGTTGCTGCTGCTGGTTGTGAGAACAGTTGGTGGCCATTTTGCTGCACAGGTTGCTACTGGCGGCTAGCTAGCAGTAACTGCAGCAGCAACAGCACACCAGCAGCAGCTGCAATGGCCACTGCAGCTGCTGCAGCAACTGCAGCAGCAACAACAACAACAAAATGAGCAGCAAAGCAGCTAATAGCCCTAGCCCCGTAGGCAGTGTAGCAGCTAGACGTGCTGCTGCTGCTGCTTGCCTTGCTGCTGCTGCAGGAGCAGCAGCAGCAAGGCGCTGCCTATTGGGTTGGCTGGGAGCGTGGCCGCCACTTGCAACCTTTTGCAGTGTACGTACACCCTAATTATATAACAAACAAATATACAGAAAGAAATGTATATAAGACAAGAATTATTATAATTAATAATAAATAAATAGATAAATAATTATTAATAAATAAATAATAGTACTAGTATTAGTATAGAGGAAGAGGAAGCGAGCCGTGCCGCAGCAGAAGTAGCAGCTGCTGCTGCAGCAACAGTTGCTGTTGCTGCTGCTGCTGCTGCAGTGTACAAGTATTCGTGTTAGTTTGATTGTTTAGGTTGAGCAGTTCTATTTGTTGCTGCTACTGCTGTGCTGCAGCAGCAACAGCAGCAGATGCTGCTGCAGTTGCTGCTGCTGCAGTACATCTGGTTGTACATGATTGATTATGTGCTGTGCTGTCTGTGCATGCAAGTAGACAAGAGTGTGCAGTTTTGCTGCTGTTGCTGTTGCTGCTGCTGCTATTTGCTGCTCCTTTGTATCTATTTGCTGCTCTCTATCCTATTGCATGCAAGGGAGGAGGGGATTGCTGCTGCTTATTTATTTATTTATTTATTTATTTATTTATTTATTTTATATATAATTATTTATGTATATAAATAATAATGTTATATAAATAAAGAACAATGTTCATTGAAGGCGACGAGGGAAAAAAGCAGCAGCTGCTGCTGTTGCTGCTGCTGCTGCTGCTGCAGCGAATATCGCTGCTGCTGCTGCTGCCAACGCAGCACTATCCTGTCGCTGCTGTAGATATTATGGCGACTTTTGCTGCTGCTGCTGCTGCTGTTGCTATTGCCGCTAGCGCAGCCCATGCCGCTGCAGCAGCAGCAGCAGCAGCAGCACCACGAGCACGTCGTCGTCGTCG
>NW_013564128.1:7500-12256 GCF_000499605.1 Eimeria maxima | reverse complement strand
AGGAGGAGACACATAAGGAGACAGAGGAGGAGACAGAGGAGGAGATACATAATAAGGGAGACACAAGAGGAGACACTATGGATGTCCATACAAAATTATCTGGATTAATATCACGATGGACTATGTTACGGTCATGGAGGTAACACAGAGCCTAAGGAAGGAGACAGAGAAAGGAGACACAGGGGAGGAGACAGAGGAGGAGACAGGGGAGAGGAGACACATAAGGAGAGACAGAGGAGGAGACAGAGGAGGAGACACTTAATAAAGGAGGAGACAGAGGAGGAGACACAAGAGGAGAGACATAACATTATCACGATGAACTACATTACGATCATGGAGGTAAGACAGAGGGCCTAAGAAAGGAGACACAAAAAGGAGACAGAGGAGGAGACACAAAAGGAGACACTTAATAAAGGAGGAGACAGAGGAGGAGACAGAGGAGGAGACAGAGGAGGAGACAGAGGAGGAGACAGAGGAGGAGACAGAGGAGGAGACAGAGGAGGAGACATAATGATGGACTATATTACGATCATGGAGGTAACAGAGGGCCTATAAAAAGGAGACAGGGGAGGAGACACATAAGGAGACAGAGGAGGAGACACATAAGGAGACACATAAGGAGACAGAGGAGGAGACAAATAAGGAGACACATAAGGAGACAGAGGAGGAGACAAATAAGGAGACAGGGGAGGAGACAGGGGAGAGGAGATATTTAATAAAAAGGAGGAGACAGAGAGGCACACAGGGCCTATAAAAAAAGGAGACATAAAAGGAGACACAATAAGGAGGAGATACACAAGAAGACACACAAGAAAGGAGACAAGAAAAGGAGACAAGAAAAGGAGACAAAAAAAAAAGAGAGAGAGAGAGTAGTATGATGTATTATATACCTCAAAGATACTTCTTGCTGTTCTTGCCTTTGCTGCCTCTGATGACATTAGTATACCCTCTATACACACAACAACAGCAGCAGCAACAGCAGCAGCAGCAGCAGCAGATAAAACAACAACAGCAGCAACAACAGCAACAACAGCAACATCAACAACAACAACAACAACAATAAGATATAAACTAACCAACATATTGTTCTTGTTGTTTATGTATATCTTTTGTTCCCTGTCTCCCTACAGGTATATTTTTTGTTTGTCTATCCCCTCGTTGTTGTTGCTGTTGCTGCTGTTGCTGCTGCAGTCCCTGCTGTTGCTGCTGTTGCTGCTGCTGCTGCTGCTGTTGTATTAGATTAAAATGCTGTAATAATGTACCTCCTGTACAATATTGCATAACAATCCAACAAAAAGAGTAATTATTATGAATAAATAAATCATAAGATTTAATTATATTAGGATGATCTAAATATTTCATTAAAATTATTTCTTTTTTTATTCTTTTTATGTCTCCTTTATTACCATATATACGTAATTTATTTAAATCTATTATTTTTACACAATATATATTCTTGTTGCTGCTGCTGCTGCTGCTGCTGCTGTTGCATGCGCTGCATGCGCTGCTGCATAATGTACATTCTTCTCTTGTTAATTTGGTTAGAGTATGGCTTGGATTGAGTTTATGGTTATTTTTATATAAACAATTACATATTCTGTTGCTGTTGCTGTTGCTGCTGCTGCTGCTGCTGCTGCTGCTGCTGCTGCTGCTGCTGCTGTTGCTGCTGCTGCTGTTGCTGCTGCTGCTGCTGCTGTTTCTTAATCTTACTCTCTTAACTAGACCATATGCACCTGATCCAATTATACCATCAATTTCTTCGTATTTTATTCTATAAGAATATTCATCACCATATGATACAAATGGAGGTAACCAACGATTTAATCTCTTGCTCCTGCTGCTGCTGCTGCTGTTGCTGCTGTTGCTGCTGTTGCTGCTGCTGTTGCTGCTGTTGCTGGTGGTGGTGCTGTTGTTCGTGGTGGTGGTGGTGGTGGTGGGGTTGTTTGTTGTTGATGGGGTTGTTGTTGTTGTTGTTGTACAGTTTATGCAGCATGTTGTAGTGTTTGTGCTGCTGCTGTTGCTGCTGCTGCTGTTGCTGTTGCTGCTGCTGATGCTTATGCTGCAGTTATTGTTGCAGCAACTTGTGCTGCAACTGCTGCTGCTGCTGTTTGTACTTGTTGGCCATGAACAACAACCACAAGATGTACTGCTGCTGCTGCTGCTGCTGCTGCTGTTGCTGTTGTTGTTGCGACAGCAACTAGGGATAGGAGAGGAACAACAATATCCCTTACTACTACTACTGTTGCTGCTGCTGCTGCTGCTGCTGTTGCTGCTGTTGCTGCTGGCGCTGCAGTGATCTGCAGCAGGACATATAATCCCTTGTGGGGTTTTGCTGCTGCTGCAATGACGACCCCACATTTCTCCCACAAGTTCTTGCTGCTGCTGCTGCAATTGCTGCTGCTGCTGCTGCTGCACTTGCTGCTGCTGCTGCTGCTGCTGTTATAAGCCAAGTAGACAATAAAATAATAAAAATAATAATAAAGAGACAAAAGGAGACAAGAGCAGCAGCAACAGCAGCAGCAGCAGCAACAACAAGTTAAGGACTTAATTGTCCCTTCTTGTTGTCCCTTTTGCTGCAGGCTATGCATGCAGTGTCTCCTCCTGCTGCATCTCTACACCCCCTCCTGCTGCTGCTGCTGCTGCTGCTGCTGCTGGAGGAAGAAGAAGAAGAAAAGGAGACACATACACCTTGTGCTGCCGATAAAGGAGAGACAAAAATAGAAAAAAAATCTTATAGGAGCATCTGCTGCTGCTGCTGCTGCTGCTGCTGCTGCTGCTGCTGCTGCTGCTCTTTATCCCACTAATAAGTATAAATATAAAGGAGACACAAGACAAGACAAGACAAACAACAGATTGGGGTGTATAGGCAGCAGTGTGTGTATGTATGTGTGTATATATATAGCTGTTGCTGCTGCTGCTGTTGTTGTTGTTGTTGTTGCAGCTACTGCTGCTGCTGCTGCTGCTGTTGATGCTGCAGGAGCAACAACAGCAGCAAACAGCTAACAACAAGCAGCAGCAAATGTACAAGATCTTATGCACACAAATCCATGCTGCACTGTTGTAATCTAGTTGCTGCTGCTGCTGCTGCTGCTGCTGCTGCTGTTGTTGTTACTGCTGTTGCTGTTGTTGTTGTTGCTGCTGCTGCTCAGCAGCAACCCTGTCCAACATGCACGCCACCGTGTATATATATACTATGGGGCTGTTCCTGCTGCTGCTGTTGCTGCTGCTGTTGCTGCTGTTTGCTGCTGCTGCTGCTGCTGCAGCAGCAAACTGTCGCTCCTTCTGTGTATAAAAAGAAATAAAAAAAATAAATAATTAATTAAATTTATTTTTCTTGTCTTTTATATATTTTACCCTTGAGACATGAATAAAAAAAGACCAGCAGCAGCAGCAGCATGCAAGCTGCTGCTGTTGCTGCTGCTGCTGCAGCAGGGGGTGGTTATCGGTGGGGTTGTTGTTGCTGCTCTTTAACGTCTCTTTTTTTCTTCTTCTTCTTTTTTTTTATTTAATTATTTATTTATTCTTTTTTATTTATTTATTTATATGCATGCATTTATTTTTCTTTTTTTTTTGCTCCTTTTCTTCTTCCTGCTGCTCCTCTTTCCTCCCCACCACCATATACAACACACACCACAGTCCCAAGACAGCAGCAACAGCAGCAACAGCAGCAACAGCAGCAACAGCAGCAACAGCAGCAATTATAGTATATATTAATTATAGTATAGATGCATGCATGCAGCCAATTAGCTAACACACCCTTTTCTTCCCCTCCTTCTTCCCCCTATAACACACCACCAACCATCTATGAGTAACACATACATACAGCTAGCTACAGCTAGCCATGGCTAGCTGCAGCTAGCCATAACTAGCCATGGCTAGCTATAGTTATCTATAGCTAGCTGCAACTAGCTCACGCGAGTAACTCGCTGCTGCTGATGCTGCTGCTGATGCTGTGCTGACCCAGAGAGACGTGTCTCGAGGAAGGAGGCAGCAGCAACAGCAACAGCAACAGCAACAGCAACAGCAAATTTCTTAGTTATAATTGCATGCTACTGATCGTATCGATTGCTGCTGTTGCTGCTGTTGCTGCTGTTCCTGTTGCTGCTGCTGTTGCTGCTGCTGTTGCTGCTGCTGTTGCTGCTGCTAACGGTGCGCGTCACAGATGAACTGCTGCACATCCTTCTGCGTGCGTCTCTATTGCATGCAGCCCCACCGTCAGCAGCAGCAGCAGCAGCAGCAGCAGCAGTAGCAGTAGCAGGAGGCAACTTAGTGCATGCAAGAGCCAATTATATACCCTATAAAGGGGAAGACAGCAGCAGCAGCAGCAGCAGCAGCAGCGCATGTTAGATACATAGCCATCAAGCCCCAATCTTACAGATAAATAAGCAATAAATAAATAAAATATTAATTTTATTTTATTTATTATTTATTTATTTATTTATTTATTTATTTATTTGTACCTTCTTGCATTCATTATGCATGCATAATGGCTACTACGGATACTGTCTTGTCTCTTCCTCCTCCTTGTCTCCGTCTCTCCCTCCTTCCTCCTTTTCTTCCTTTCTTCCCTCCTTGCCTCCTCTATGATGCTACGCTGCTTACCCTTTATTTATTTATTTATTTATTTATTTATTTATTTATCTTTTTTCTTGCGTCTACAATATAAATAACTGTCTCCTTTTTTATAAAGACAAAGGAGAAGAGAGACTATTAGTAGATGAATATTTATTTGCATGCATGCATGCATGCATGCATG
>NW_013564128.1:0-2500 GCF_000499605.1 Eimeria maxima | reverse complement strand
GTTTTTTGCCTCAATTTAAGAAGAGAAATGTACAAAGAAAAAAGATAAATAATAAAAAAAAAGAAAAAAAAGAAAAAAGTGCTTTCCCTCCTCCGCAGACACCAAGAAAAGAAGATATACTCTTAGAGACAGGAGAATATTTTATTGATGCCCAGCAGAAACAGGTAGACTTCGGCTGCTGCTGCTGCTGCTGCTGCTGCTGCTGCTGCCGCTGCTGCTGCTGCTGCTGCTGTTAGTGGTGGTGGTGGTGGTGGTGCTGCTGCTGCTGCTGCTGTATAAGAATGTCCCTAAATTATTTGTGTCTCCTTACTGTCTCCTTTGTTGTCTCCTTATTGTCTATTTTTTTGTCTCCTTTTTTGTCTCCTTATTGTCTCCTTTTTTTGTCTCCTTTTTTGTCTCCTTTTTTGTCTCCTTAGAAGAGGAAGATAGAAGAAGAAAGGGAGAAGCAGCACCAGAAGACAGCAGCAAAGAGACAAAAAAGAGAGGAAGAATTCATACCAGGGCCGCAAAATAAGGTACAGCAGCAGCAGCAGCAGCAGCAGCAGCAGGAGCAGGAGCAACAGCAAGAGTAGCAGCAATAGGCACAGCAGTAGTAGCAGTGGGAGCAGAAGCAGCAGCAGCAACAGCAACAGCAGCAGGTTATTTGTTGTCTCCTTTTGCTGCTGCTGCTGCTGCTGCTGTATACAGGCAGAGAGGAGGGCAAAAGAAATAAAAGAAAAAGAGACAAAAGAAAGACGCGAAGAGCTAAGAGTACCTGTAAGTATACTGTCTCCTTTGTCTCCTCTAGCAGCAGCAGCAGCAGCAGCAGCAATTAGCAGCAGCAGCAGCAGCAGCAGCAGTCATGCTTGTTTGCGTATTGTCTCCCTTTTTTTTGTTAATAGGAAGTAGAGGAAGTTGTTAAGAAAGTAAAAGAGAGACAAAGAGAGACACAAGCAAGAATTAAAAGTAATAAACCCTAAACCCTAAACCCTAGAAACCCTAAACCCTAAACCCTAGAAACCCTAAACCCTAGAAACCCTAAACCCTAGAAACCCTAAACCCTGGAAGTTCTACACTTAATGTGTCTCTTTTTCTTGTTGTTCCTCCTCTTCTCTTCCTTCAGGCCAAACCGCAGACGCATCCTCCCTCCTCCTATAATAAAGCCCCATGCAACCCCTGCATGCATGCATGCATGCATGCACGCAAACCCTTATGCATGCAGGGTTGGGGCTTTTTGGTTGTTTTTAGGGGTTTTGTTTGTTTTAATTAGAATCTTCCCCGCGGGGAGATTAAAGAATTTTATTTAATAAGGGGAATGCATGCATGCTGCTGCAGCAAAAGCTGTTGTTGCTGCTGCTGTTGCAGCAGCAGCAGCAGCAGCAAGTGCAGCAGGGAGCACAAACACTGCACGTTTTCCCCTTCTTCTATCTAAGAGTCTAAATCTTTATCTCTTGGATCCAACAGTAGCTCGTACTAGGGTTTAGGGTTTAGGGTTTAGTGTATTAGGGTCTAGGGTTTAGAGTATTAGGGTTTAGGGTTTAGGGTTTAGGGTTTGTATTCCCTTAAGTAGCCAAGGAAAAGAAGTGTCTCCTTAATAAAAAGTGTCTCCTTTTCTTATATAGGAAGGAGAAAGGGAGGGAGGGAGGGAGGGAGGGAGGAATAAGGAGGGGAATAAGAAAAGGAGACAATTAAATAATAATAAAAGGAGACACTTTATTAATAAAAGGAGACAAATAAATAAAAAGAATAGACAATAAAAGGAGACAAAATAAATAAATAAATAAATAAATAAATAAAATAAATAAATAAATAAACAAATGAATAAAAAGGAGACACTTAATTAATTGTCTCCTTTTTTTTTTCTTATTCGTCAGTAAATTGTGTATATAAATAAAAGGAGAAAAAAAAAAACGGAAACACTTAACAAATAAGTGTTTAGGGTTTAGGGTTTAGGGTTTAGGGTTTAGGGTTTAGGGTTTATTCATCACTAAATTCAGTGTATAAATGACTAATGTCTATCCCTGCAGCACGTAAACCCTCGTATAACCAACGCGGAGGTTTTTTAGGTGTCTCCTCTTCTTCTTCCTCTTCTTCTCCTGCTGCTGCTGCTGCTGCACCTGCTGCTGCTGCTCCTCTAGGGATAGAGGAAGAAGGAGACACTTTCTGCTTCTTTGTTGGTCTAGCTATCTCCTCTATCTCCTCTCCCCTTCCTCCTCCTCCTGCTGCTGCTGCTGCTGCATCTCCTGCTGCTGCTGCTGCTGCTGCATCTCCTGCTGCTGCTGCAGCAGCAGCAGCATTAGGGTCTGGTGTCTGTCTTGGATATTTTTTTAATAGAAAAGAATAAACAAAAGAAACAAATGTTCCTTCTTTTATATGTTTATGCATTTCTTTGCATAAATTATTTATATAATATAAATTATGTATTGTTAGTAATTGTCCTACTACTGGTCCCTGTATACAACATATACATATACATATATACGTATATATACGTATATATATATATATATATATATATATA
>NW_013564127.1:0-12027 GCF_000499605.1 Eimeria maxima | reverse complement strand
TATATATATATATATATATATATATATACGTATACATACATATACATACACGGTGCATGTATATAAATACATAAGAGTGTATATTTTGTGTTGTATGTATGCACACCAGGTTAGGTAATTTAAGTGCGGTGACGGTATGTGAGCGTTTGGGTGTAAGCGGGCCTAAAGACACGACGAAGCTGCAACAGGCAAAAGAAGAGACATATAAAAAAGGTTTTTATGAGGGTATAATGTTGAAGGGTCCTTTTGCAGGGAAGACAGTATCTGCAGCAAAACCCCAGGTGCAGCAGCATCTGCTGCAGCAGCAGCTGGGGTGCATGTACTGGGAACCAGAGAAACAGGTTGTTGCTCGCAGCGGCGATGCATGTGTTGTGGGACTGCTGCCTCAGTGGTTCCTTGTGTATGGACAGCAGCAATGGAGGCAGCAGGTTGAAGAATATATTTCATCTCCTCTCTTTAACACTTATAACCCTCAAGCCCTTCATCAATTCTCCTTTGTTCTCTCTTGGCTACAAGAATGGGCATGCAGCAGAAGCTATGGATTAGGCACCTTCTTACCATGGACAGAAGACACAGACACACCTGTCCTTATTGAAAGTCTTAGCGACTCTACTGTATACATGGCATACTACACTGTCGCACACCTCATACAGGTACCAAACCCTAAACCATAAGAACCCTAAGAACCCTAAACCCTAAATCCTAAAAATCCTGAAAACCCTGAAAATCCTAAACCATTAACACTCTTAACCGTAGAAAGCCTAAACCCGAAAAGACCTAAACCCTAAACCCTAGGCCCTAGATGGTACACTCAACTTGTATTGGTGAGTCAGGTGTCTCTTTTATTCGTGTTTACCATTTCTTCGTCTTCTCGTTTGCTGCGTAGGGAGGAGACCTTTATGGGGACACCCCAGGTCCCCTAGGTCTAAAACCCTCAGATTTAACCGAGGGTTTCTTTGATTATATCTTCCTCTTGACGGACACACCTCCTAAGGATACCAATGTGTCATTAGAACACCTTAACGTACGCTTCTGCTGCTGCTGCTGCTGTTGCGCCTTCTGTTGCTGCTGCGGCTTCTGCTGCTGTTGCTGCTGCAAATAGTGTCCATGCTGCTGCTGTGCTGCCAGTGTTGCTCTCCTGCTGATGTTGTTGTTCCCGTTGCTGCTGTAGTGGAGGCCGCTGCTATTAGTTCTGCGTCTATTCTGTGTCTTGTGTATGTCCTTCTGCACCCAATAAATGGTAAATAAATAATTAAGAAATTAATTAATATCCATTTGCCTGTTTGCACATAGTAGATATATTGTTTGATAAATAAATCAGTAGACCTAAATTATTTAATATTCATTCAAATCCCTCTAATTGTGTGTTGTTTCACCTCAGTTGCTGCGTAATGAATTTTCGTATTGGTATCCTCTTGATTTAAGAGTTAGCGGCAAAGATTTAATCTTTAATCATCTTACTTTCTCTCTTTATACACATGCAGCTATTTGGAAACAGCGCCAAGACCTATGGCCAAGGTACGTCCATCTGTTACTGCTGCTCCTGCTGCTGCTGCTACTGATGATGATGCTGATGCGAGCGGTGTGGTGTTAGTCTGCTGCTGCTGCTGCTGCTGCTGCTGCACCTGCTCTCGAGGTTTCTGATGTTGCTGTTTCAACCTGTTCTTGCTATTGCTGCTGCTATTGCTGCTGCTATTGCTTCTACTATTGCTGCTTCTACTGCAATTGCTACTGCTGCTACTGATGATGATGCGGTTGCTGTTGGTGTTTGCATTGTATTTTAGATCATTTGCTTGCAATGGAATGGTGTTGGTTGACGCGGAGAAGATGAGTAAGAGTACAGGGAATTTCTTAACATTGGAGGAATCAATCAAATTGTTCTCCGCTGATGCAACACGCATTGCCTTCGCGGATGCAGGCAAGCAACAGGCTGCTGCCGCTGTTGTTGTTGCTGCTGTTGCTGCTGCGGCAGGCAACACTCACATACTGCTGCTGGTGGTGCTGCTGTGGCTGCAAGCCAAACCCACATGCTGCTGCTGCAGGTGCTGCCTGCATGCATTGTGTTTGATGCATATTTAGTTTTTTGCATGCAGGCGATTCTTTGGATGACGCTAACTTCCAGCGAGAAACTGCTAACAGTGCAGTGACTCGACTTTTCCTCCTTAAGAACTTAGCCTTAGATTTCGTTGAAAACAAACTTGATCTAAGAGAAGGTAAACCCTTGAAAACCCTAAACCCTAAATGTTAATAGCATAAAGAATTTCTACACTGACTGACTTCGTTGGATATGCACTTGAACACTTTCACTACACAAACCGTCACCCGCAAAGATAAACCCTGAGGACCGAAACTTAAACCGTCAACACCAAACGCTAAACTCTCAGCCCCAAACCGTCCTAAACCTGTAGGGATCGTCACATCTAAGATGTGCATCGCAGCGAACGTTTAGGCTCCGAACATGGAACGCTTCTCTCTGCGCCCGCGAAACCTCGCATTTAGCCTTTGTGGTTGCGTCATTTAGGGTGTATTGTTTAGAGTTTAGGGTTTCGGTGGTGTGTGTGCAGGCCCGTTCACGGCGGCGGACGAGCTGTTCCTTAATGAAATAGGGCTGTGCGTTCGCTCTGCTGCTGCTGCATACGACGCGTTGCAGTATAGAGAGGCTTTGAAAGCTGCCTTCTATGAACTCGCCATAAAGAGGGACCTATACAGACAGCTGGTGGACAAGGAGAAAATGCACAAAGACCTCGTCAAAAAGTGGCTTCGTGCGCAAGGGTTTATGCTTTAGGGTTTAGGATTTAGGGCTTAGGGTTTGCGGGGTTGGGGGCAGCCAACTCGGCGCATGTCCGCAGTCCATCATTCGCCCCAGGGACGCTGTTCAAACGATGCAAGTTTGAATTGCGTTGGGGTAGGGTCTAACTAGGGTTTACGGTTTAGGGTGTAGGGTTTGTGTTGTGTTGCGTGGGGGTTTGCTTCAGAGGTTCAAGCTGTCATCTTGTCGCCCATTGCCCCCCACATAAGTGAATATCTATGGAGCTTTGTACTAAAGGAAAAGGGTTTAGTGGTTGATGCGGAGTGGCCTTCAATTCCCTATGACGCTGTCCTCCACCGGTAAACCTTAACCCTAAACGCGGTGCACGAAGCCCGAAAGAAGCCTGGATTGAACGTTAGAACTAGGATGACAGGGGGAGTCTATGGTTTAGGGTTTAGGGTCTAATGCTTGTGTTTTGGGGGCGGTTGTGGCATAGGAAGTTCCAAATTTTATTCACCTGCGTCGAAGACTTCCGGAGGGCAAAGGAAAAGACACTCCAGGCAGCAGCAGGAGGCAGAAAGAAGGGCAAGCAGCAGCAGCAGCAGCAACCGCAGCAACAGCCGCAGCTGACGCATGCGGTTGTATATATCGCTAAGTGAGCCACCAGCACTACCCTCAGCAGCAGCATTGGAAGCAAGGCCGACAGCAGCATTAGCAAGTGCAGAAGCAGCATGAGCAAAATGGTGGTGTGTTCTCCGGTGTGTTATCTCTGTCTCCTTTTTCTTGCTGCTGGTTGTCTCCGTGCTGCTGTAGGGAGTACAACCCGCTGCAGCAAAAGGTTTTGAAGGTTTTGCAGCAAATACCCCTGCAGCAAAACCCTCAGGGGCAGATGGAAGCGCCTGCAGATTTTATGAATCATCTTAAAAGTGCTCCTGAGCTGCAAGACTTAAACCCTAACCAGAAAAAGGAGGCCATGGCCTTCGCCTCTTATCAAATGCGGGTACGCTCCCCCTAAACCCTAAACCCTAAACGAAGGTTTTGACACGTGAAAGGACAACCGACAGTCCAATAGCAGACCCTCTCGTGCCACGTGTCGCTCTCTCGATTTTTCAGTGTTTAAGGTCTAGGGTATAGGGTTTAGACCTAGGCTTTAGAATTTAGGGTTTGGTGTTGCGTATCAGGACGAGCTGAAGGCTTGCGGGCCATCAGCTCTGAATCTGCAGCTGCCTTTTAGCGAAGAGGAGTTGTTCAAGACCCACGAAAAGTTCTTGTTGAGCGCTTTGGATCTTTCCTGTGAGTCGGGGGAGGCGAGGGTTTAGGGTTTACATTCGATGATTTAAGGGCCGGATGGGTTGGGGTCTAGGGTAGTTTACAATGGAGGGTTTAACACAACAGAGGAGTCTGGGGTTGGGGTTTAGGACTTGCACTCGAGGGTCTAACACAGCATCCGGTGGCAGTGAGGGAGGGTTTAGGGTTTTCTAGGGTTTAGGGTTGAGAGTTTAGGGTTTGGGGTTTATGTGTTGCAGCTATTGAACTACGAAACAGCGAAGAACCGAGCCCCATTGACACCACAAACTGCCGTTTGCTGGCCAAGCCCGCACGGCCTTCGATTTTCTTTACGTCTGCCTAACTTTCCCCGTCAACGCTGTTTTAGGGTCTAGCAGTTTGAATCGGGGGCTGTTGAGGGGTTAGGGTTTTGTTAAGATTTTAGCAGCTGACAGCACCCAACACCTTCTACACATCGGGCCCGTAACCACAAAAGCCTCAAAGCCTAATCCCCAGGGGTTTGGGGCTCGAGGGTTTTGCCCTAAGGTTTAGTCCTAGATTGTTTTGAGGTCTAGGGGGAAGCGCTAAATGCCGGTCCAGAGGTTTTGTTTCTGTTGACGTGACTTCTTAAACCGTAAACCGTAAACCCTAAACTCACAACTTGAAGCTTAAGTTTCCTTAGGACGAGTTCCTTCAGATGTCTTCTGAAGTTCCTTTTGAGGCGTGAGGGTTTGGGATAAACCCTAAGGGTTTAGGATTTAGGGTGGAGAGTTTGAGGGGATTACCCTCTGCGCTGCGCGGCTTCTAGGGGAATGTTGCATGCTGCACTTCGTTTTTTAACGGATCGGTTTTGACCGCAACCTCTGCTGCTAACGCTGCTCCTGCTGCTGCGTTTGCTGCTGAGAACGGCTGCAGCTGAAGGTAGCTGTTTACCCGTCTGTCTCTTCCTGGGTGTCTTCTTGGCCGCCTCTTGCTGCTGCAGGGGCAGCCTGCAGCGCAGAGCCCTCAGTGCGCCTGCGTTGCTGCTCTCGAGCAGCAGCAGCAGCTGCAGCAGCAGCAGTGGAGCGGCGAGGCGCCATGCTGGCACGTCCAGGCCCACCCAGAATTGTGGCTCGTTGGCTTCTCAGTGCAGCAGTAGCAGCAGCAGCAGCAGCTGCTGCTGCTGCGCTTTCTTTGCTTCCTCTTGAGGCCGTGGCGAGGGACTTGCGGGCGGCGGCGGCCGCTGCTGCTGCCACTGCTGCTGCCTCCCTGCCCTGCTCAGTGAAAGCTAGCGACTTGCGAGCTACTGCAGCAGCAGCTGCTGCTGCTACTGCTGCTGCCTCCCTGTCTTGCGATGTTGCTGCTAAGGATTTTCGCCCTACTGATGTCGAGGCAGATCGCCCCTTAGCTACTTGCTGCAGTAGCAGCTCTTCTTGCCGCAGCAGCAGCAGTTGCTGCTGCTCTATCTGTTCCTGCTGGAGCAGCTCGAGTTGCTGCTGCAGCAGTTGTTGCTGCACGGTGGCCCTTTGGGACTGCCTGCGCCCCAGGGGGTCTGCAACTCCGTCTTCCTCAGCGTCTGCAGCAGCAGCAGCTTCAGCTGCAGCAGCAGCAGCAGCCCCTGTTGCGGCAGCAGCGGCAGCAGCAGAACCTGGGCCGACTAGGATGATGTTGTACCTTAGGGACCAAGCAGAAATGGTTGCTGCCAAGTATGAAGCCAAGGCCAGCAGGTACATGCCTAGCTGGACTGCAGCAACAACAAGTTGCTGCTCCAGCACAATCTGCTGCTCTTCCGCCTCAGCAGACTCGAAAGGATCTAAAGCAGCAATATCTGCCTTTACTGCCTTTACGCTATACACCGCAAAAACAACCCAAAGCAGCTGCAGCACCGTCAGCAGCCCCGCAAACGCCGCATACACCCCAGCGCCGCGCCAGTCTGCAACAACAACAACCGACAGCAGTAGCAGTGGCAGAAGTAGTAGCAGTAGCAGGAAAGATGGAGCCTCCATTGCTGGGATGCTAGCTCCGCAGCAGCAACAAGAGGAGGCATATCGTTATCAGCGGCAACAGCAGCAAATTTGAACCCACTCAGGCAGCTAGCCAGAGCAACAGAGCGCAGAAGCAACTATATCTATTACAAAGACAGCAGCAGCTGCAGCGATTAGTAGTAGCAGCAGCCACTAGCACCCATACAAACTAGCTAGCAGCAACAGCAACGGTAAAGCTGCAGCAGGCCGCAATAGAAACAGCCGCTGGAAGAAGTGGCTGTTTGTACTGTACTACAGCTGGCAATAGCAGCAGCAGCAGTACCAACAACAGCAGCAGCACCACCAACAGCACCATCAGTATCACCAACCGCTGTAACAGTAGTAATAGCACAATCGGCAGCATCGGCAACATCAGCAGCAGCAGGAGCAGCAAGTTTCTAACCCCTGTGGATAGCGGCGGATGCCCCAAAGTATGCAATAGCAGCAACACAAATGATCTCGATAGCAGCAGCAGCAAAATCGACAGCAGATTCTGCTGCAACAAGAGATAAAACAAACAAAACAAAAGAAAGGAAAAGGCACCAAATAACACAAAATAAACAACAACGTCGTGATGATCGTAAACGAGAAGGCTCGCGTATCCAAGCCTTGGGTACTGGCAGCACGCTTGCGGCGGCGGCGGCTGCTGCTGCTGCCGCTGCTGCAGAGGAGGTGGAAGAGGAGGTGGAAGAGGATGAACCATTAGAAGGCAACAATGCAAATGAGTCCTCATTCTTAGGCTCTGGAGGCACAAACACCACTGTAGGCTTTCCCGCTGGTGCTGCTTTTGCTGCCTCTGCTGTCTCTGCTGCAGCAGCAGCAGCTAGATGGCTAAAGGATGTAGCAGACTGGCGAGTCAGAGGCCTCAAGGGAGGCCCCCCTGGGTCTTCTCCGCTATTGGACGGCTCCATGGCAAGACTCCATGCAACCTCGAAACCCTAAACCCTAAATCCTTGAATCCCCACCCGAGCAAGGTATATAGGCAAAAGAAAAGCTAAAAGCCTAAACCCTAGTCTATACATTCCTCCTCTCTAAAGAAACTTAACCAGCTGATGGTTTCAACGGCAGCGGCGAGCGAGCGCCGCTCCCAACGGCGGAGTCTGTCCTATATCAAAAACATAAACCATAAACCTTAAACCCCTGCCTTTGCCTATGAAGAGTAATTCAATGAAGAAGGAAAACTAAATTCATAAGGAGAAATCCATCGTAATAACCGGCTCGGGGCTTCCTGATCGTTTGGAGTCCCCACGAGGAAGTCACACACGGCGAACCCTAAACACTAGACCGTAAACACTAAACCCTAAGTTAAAATCCTAAACTAGGGGAATAACAACAAATAGGGGTTTCGCAGTTGACTAAACGGAAGTCCATACTACTGGCATGCAACGTCAGAAACGAAGTGACCCTAAACCCTTAAACCCTAGATCTTGCCCACAAACCCTCTTATTAATATACCCTTTCCCTTCATATTTTTTTATAATTTTAAACATTCACTTTTATTTTAAAGATCCAAATGTTAGGCAGCCGCAGCCGCAGGAAAAACCGGAAGCCCTCTGTTTGCTTTGCAGAAGACAGTAAACCCTACAAAACACCAAGCCCTTGACCCTAACTTGAACCCTTTAGAGCGTCGCTACCCAAAAGCCCTAAGCCATAAACCCTAAACACGCTTGAAGCTAGAAGGTGTTGCCTCCACCTCAAGGTGCGAAGACGTGCGAGTGTTCTTGAGGGTGGCTGGGCGTTAGAGCGATATCGCTAAACCCTAAACCCTAAACCCCAAGCCCTAAACCCTGCTAGCATACTTGTGCAAATAAAGACATATTCCAAATAGGATGAAAGATGGGGTTTGGTGTTGTCGGGTGGAATTACGCAGAAATGTGTATACGATTGTATACGTGTGTGTAGTTGAAATTATTAGGGTTTAGGGTTTAGGGTTAATGTAAGGTTTAGGGTTTGATGCGTGTGCATGTAAACTCAAAGATAAGATCTGCATTTGGAGGTATAGCTGGTGGTGCTCCTCTTTTACCATACGCAAGATGACTAGGTATAAAGACTTTTCTTGTTTCTCCTACTTGACACCCAATAATACCTAATTCAAGTCCTTTTATTATTTCATTTCCTCCTATCATAAATTGTAGCCTCCCTCTATCAAACCCTTTTTTATTTTTTGCTAAGACGCCTCTATATTCAATGTTAACAATATTCCCCTTGCTGCACCGTAAGCCATCAGCCCGCCCGCTTAGCCGCAGCACCGTATATTCAACCCCACTAGGAAGTCTGTACACGTCCCCTACCTGCACCTGCTGCTGCTGCTGCTGCTGTTGCTGTGGCTTCTGCTGCTGCTGACTTTGTTGTTTCTGCTGCTGTTGCTGTTGCTGTTTCTGCTGCTGCTGCTGAGGAGGAGCATTCTGCGACAGGGAAGGAGGACGTTGCTGCGGCTTGTGCTGCTTCTGTCCTGTTAGCTGCTCTGCAAGAGAAGGAATGCTTTCTGTCTCCTTAGCTAATTGAAGAGACAAACCACCACCTTTCTGCTGCTGCTGCTGCTGGTGCTGCTGCTTGAGAAGTTTCTGCTGTCTGTACACCTTCTCGTCCACGAGCTCAGGGGCGTCATCGTCTGCATCCGCCTGAGCCTTCCGCTTCCTGCTGCTGCTGCTGCAGTCGCTGGAGTCGTGGCTGCAGCAGCTGCAGGGATCCTCATACGGGACAAGAGCTCCGGCTAGCTGCACCGCCCAGTTGCTGCTGCTGCTGCCTGCTGCTGCTTCTACCCAAAACTCGGCGTCTTCCTGGGCCACAAACAACAGCAGCAGGGGATAAAAACCCTTTTATTTAAAAGGCATTAAAAACGTTTATATTTATAAATAAATACATATACATATATTTAACTTCTGCCTATAATTACACATAAATATAAAGTGTTTCTAACTAATACATCGGCATGCACCTGAAAAACAAAGAGGCGGCACGAGCAGCTGCACACACACCCCAAGCAAATACGCAAAAGCAGCAGCAGAAGCAGCAGCAACAGCAGCAGCATCAACAGACCGAGATAAGCAATTTGAGGGGTTGTCTAAACTCGTTGATCTTAGCAATGGGAGTCCTCAAGCCCGCCGTCTGCATCATTAAGATCCACGTTGGGGCATGCTGCTGCTGCTGCTTCTTGTGCTGCTGTTCCTGCTGCTGCTTCTTTTGTTGCTGCTGATTCTTTTTATGCTGTTTCTGTTGCTCCAAATAGAACGGGCAGACAGGGACTGCAACCGCCAAGTGCAGACGGCCTTCCTCGGATCGATACTGGAGGCGACCCCCGCCCAGGGTTAACAACCCACCTGCAGCAGCAGCAACAGCAACAACACAAACAGCAGCAACAGATAAAAGTCTCCCAACTACTTATGACGTAAGTTAAAATTTCGTGCTGTGAGCGCCCGTGCAGCGAAACCGCCACTAAACAGCAGCAGCAGCAGCGGCGGCGGCGGCGGCAGCAGCAGCAAACTGAGCAAACCTTACCCCAGAAGGACATTCTGGATAATGATCTTAAGATGGTTAACTCCGATCTTAAAGAAGGTAAGGGTTTGGGGTTTGCAGCCAAAGATGAGGGTTTAGGGTTTGCAGGGAAACGACCTCAGCGGAGGGGCCCCAGGCAAACGAAGCTAATGAGGGTTTAGGGTTTAGGGTTTTGTTTTTATTAGGAAGAAAAAGATAAAACCCTCATTTTACGGTCTAGGGTTTGGATGAGGAATTAAGGTTTGCAGGCAAGGCCAATACTCTCGAGACACGTGCGCTGCATGCGGCCCCAAGGAGGGTTTAGGGTTTAGGGTTTAGGGTTTTGGGTCTCGCAATTTCAATAAAAAAGCTAAAGATAACTCGTAGATTTTTATATCCTCTCCAGGGCAAGTGCAGCCGCTGCAGCAGCAGGCAGCAGGAGCAGCAGCAGCAGCGAAACTGGGGGGCCCCACACACGACTCACTTTGCTGCTGCTGCAGCACTGTGTAGTATATTGAGTATTCTCCCGCTGTATGTACACCTGAAGACCCTTAAGAAGCTTCGGTCTCTCCTGTATCTGCAGCAGTTTCTGCTGCTGTTGCGGCAGTCGCCGCTGCTGCTACTTCTGCTGAGGACCCGCAGCAAATGAGCGCTCCTGCTGCAGCTGCCGGCTGCGTAGCAGCAGCTGGAGCAGCAGCAGGAACAGCCACTAGAAAGCCCATGACAGCAGCAGCTGCAGCGGTAGCTGCAGCAGCATCTAGCAAGAGGGCAACAGCTAGAGCAGCAGCAGCAGCAGCAGCAGCAGCAGAGGCAGCTAGCCGAAGCAATGCCATTAGCGGCAGCAGCAGCAGCAGCAGCAGGCCTTCCTATAGTTTTTACTTCCTGACTGGCTGCCGCAGCCAGCTGCTACTACACCGTAGCACAAACATCAGTAGCAGCAGCAGCAGCGTCGGCGGCAGCAAGTACTTCCGTTGTCTCTTTAGCACTGCAACGGAGAGTGAGCAGGAGCCCCAACAGCAGCAGGCGCAGCAGTCGCAGCAGCGGGAAGCAGCAGCAGAAGCAACACCTGCTGCTGCCAGCGGCTTGGCGACGGATTCTTTGCCGACTTTGACGCCACTGCCCGACCAGCAGCAGCAACAGCAACAGCAGCAGCAGCAGCAAGAGCCGTATATATATGACGCAGAAGAGGAGGTGTTAACTGATGAGCAGCGGCAAGAGAAAGAAAATTTAATTAAAATATTGACAAAGAAGTTAGCAGGACCTCTAGCTGATGAGAACGGGAACGTTCCCACTGGTAAACCCTAAACCCTAAACCCTACCCTAAACCCTAGACCCTAGACCCTAAACCCTAAACCCTAAAGTTATTGTAGAGTGCCAGTACATATTGCAACTTGCTATCCTCTCCAGGTTAGTGGCTGTCGTTCATCCTGTTCTCCTTTTGTATACCGCTAAGGGTTTAGGGTTTAGGGTTTGTGTACAGGAGCAGCTCGTCCTGTGGCTATAGAGGTGGATGGTCCTTCGCATTTTTATAGCGGGACAGAAATTTATACAGCTTATACAAAATTAAAACACCGATTATTAACAAGAATGGGGTTTAAGGTTCTTCATGTTCCTTATTTTGAATGGAGAAGACTTAGGTCCGAAACCCTAAACCCTAAACCCTAAACCCTAATTTGAATATGGCTTATACATAACTACACCCAACACAACGCACAGTGTTTGTCACGATGACAAGTAACACCAGCATGATTGGTAGCGTTTCCTAGCACCCTTAGTGGTTTAGGGTTTAGGGTTTGTGGTTGTGTACAGAGGGCAGAAGGAGAGAGAAGATTACATGAAGAGAAAGCTGCAAGAAGAACCAACAGAATGGCTAGACCCTCAAGATGAGGCCTTCTATAACCAAAGGATGGGGGTAAGGGTTTAGGGTTTAGGGTTTAGGGTTTTGGTGCGTTTCTAAGACTGATGGAAATTAGAGAAAACGTTTTCGGGTTTAGGGTGCTTCCTTTAAGACGGACGGCAAGAAAAGGGTTTAGGGCTTAGGGTTTCCGTGCTGGCTGCTGTGTCCTGTCAACAGCTGCTGCAGCAGCAATACCAACAAGAACTAGAACGAAATAATCCGCAGCAGCAACAGCAGCAGGATGGGACCCCGACTCCGCCTATCCAGCAGCAACCCTCGTCTCCACAGCAGCAACAGGAGCAGCAGCCATGGCAGCAGCAGCAGCCGTGGCAGCAAAACCAGCAGCAACCAACGCAGTGGCAGCAACAGCAATCACCACAACAGCAGCAGCAACAGTGGCAGCAGCAGCAGCAGCCGCAGCAGTGGCAGCAACAGCAGCAGCCACCACAATGGCAGCAGCAGCCACCACCACAGTGGCAGCAACAACAGCAACCGTCACGGTTGCAGCAGCAACCACCGCCACAATGGCAGCAACAACAGCCACCCCAGTGGCAGCAGCAGCAACAGCCACAGTGGCGGCAGCAGCAGCAGCCACAGTGGCAGCAGCAGCAGCCACAGTGGCAGCAGCAGCCACCAGT
>NW_013564126.1:0-11904 GCF_000499605.1 Eimeria maxima | reverse complement strand
TATATATATATATATATATATATAATGCATGTATGTGGTATTTCTAAAGCAACTTAGAGCCGTGCAGTCAGAACCCTCTATGAACTATTATCAACGAGCTTTGTACTAATTGCGCTATTGTCCGTATTTTATATTTGTGTTGCATCTTAATCTAATTTATTGTGCTTTTTTTGTCTACAACGGGCACCAGGTTGGCAACGAAATACCACCTAACTTCATCACCTCCATAGAACGAGGTTTCTTAGAGGCAGCGCAGCGGGGACCCCTCTTGGGGGCCCCCATGGTCAATACCCGCTTCGTTCTCCAAGGGGGGAAGGCCCACGATGTGGACTCAAGTGACCTAGCCTTCCGCCTGGCTGCTGCGGGGGCCCTGCGGTGAGCCCAAAGCACAAGAAAGGCTGCTGTTGCTGCTGCTGCTGCTGCTGCTGCTGCTTCTGCTTAGCGTAGGATCTGCTGCAAGCAGACGGCAGCAGCGACAGCGGCAACACTATAACACAAGCAGCATTAAATGTATGCATGCCTTGAACGCACTGGAATGTGATACTACGCAGAAAATATATGCCTTTGTGGCTCTAAATAATGGCCTCCTCCCTCTGCTGTAGTTTGTGCTACTGTTGCTGCTGGTTTTGTTTTGTTGTGCAGGACATTTGCAGCGGAGAGTCTGCCCGTGGTGTTAGAGCCCTTAATGGTAGTGGAGGTGCGGGTGCCTAGGGAGATGCAGTCAGCAGCTCTTATGTTGCTTAACCGACGCGAGGGGAACGTCTCCAGTTGTACGCTAGAAGGAGAGAGTGTCTGTGTCTCTGCGCGCGTCCCTCTGCGGTGCATGTTTGGCTTCATCTCCGACCTTAGGGCGCAGACACAGGGCCAAGGGGAATTCTCTATGACATTTGAGGCCTACCAGCAAATGCAACACGCGCAGCAGCAAGCCCTGCTGCAGCAACAGCAACAGCAGCAGCGGCAGCAGAAATAGACAACATGACCAGACGAAATGACGGCAACCACTGCAAACGGCGTAAAGCCTCTAGAGCCTCAAACTGGAGCAGCAGCAACAACAGCGACAACAGCAGCACACACTCAAGCAGCAGAGATGATTGTGGAAGAGTAGATGGTCTGCTGCTGCAGTATCTGTATCTGATTCTGCTCGCTTTTGCTGCTGCGGTGCTGCTGCCCGAAGACAGCACCAGCAGCACATAGCAGCAGCAGGTGCTGCCGCTGCTGTTCTCCAGTGGGGTTGCCTGTGGATTGGTTTCTCTGTGTCTCTCTCAGCCTCTCTGCTCCTTCTGTATCTAGTGTAGTTTATTTCACTTTAGCTGTTTCCTTTTTAGGCAATTTAAACGTGGTGATTTAAAGGTAAACGATAAACTAAACTAAAGATGAAGTAGAAGAAGCAAGCTGCAGGAGAGACAAGCTGCAGAAGAAACGCGCGAGAAAAGAGACACCTCAAGGATAACACACAGACAACGTAATGAGAAACGAACCAAGAGAGAAACTGGCAGCTAAAAAGAGACAGACAACTAAAAGAGAGACACAGTTAAAAAGAGACAAACTGTCGAAGAGGGGCAGATAGTTTAATAGAGACAAACAACAGAGAGGCAGATAGCTACGGCAAGACAGAAATGCGAACACTTGGGGGCAGAGGCAGCTCGTACAACATGCAAACTGCTACGATGTTCTCTTATTCCTCCTCCTGATTCTTTGAAGAGCGCCTGACAAAGCTAGACAAAGTCTGACACCTTAGGGGACGCCTACGAAGGCACCTAAGGATACACTGAGGCTGACGCCAAAGGAGACACACAAGAGGGCACCTAGGCCAACACCTTTAACGCACACGCAGCTGCCACATCCGAGCACACACATAAAGAAACACCAACAGTACCTGCTAGAACGGTGGTAGCAGCAGCTGCAGCCGTACTTGGGGGAGCAAGAGCAGTCTAGGAGAGCAGGGCATAGACAGTTATTGCACATGAAGGAGACGGACTATGCTGCTGCAGCGGAAGCAACTCTGTGGTGTACTGACAGCGCGTAAAGCAGCGCCCATGGGTTTCTTCATCTAAACCGCAGAAGCTGCTATTAAAGCCCGCCGCTGCACCTGCAGCAGCATCGGGGCTGGTGCTGCTGCCGCATTATCGCACTGCAATACACCTGCTGCTGCTGCTGCTAGAAGCAGTCGTCTGGCATGTGCTCGGGCCCAGCCAAGAGCAACGCCATTCGTCGCGACATCTCTGCGCGTCGCTTTAATGAGGGGGGGGGTTGCTCTGCGGCTGCTGTTGCTGCTGCAGCTGGTGTTGCTGCAGCTGCTGCTGCTCCCGCCGTTGCTAGGTTTGCCCTGGGGGGCCCTTTTGCTGCTGTTCGCAAGACATGCTGCCACAGCTGCTTTATACCGGAGCCTGTCCGGGCAGAAACGAGGAAGACCGGAACTTGCTGCTTGGACCGCTCCTCCTGCTGAACCTGCTGCTCTACGGGTGTATCTGAGGCATAGGGACTCCGAAAGCTGCTGAAAAGGCTTCCTCTTGAGGCACTTTTGCTGCTCCAGTTGCTTCTGCTGCTACTGTAGACGTCGTCGCCCCCGTCGTCCCTCTCCTCGTTTTCGCTGCTGCTGCTGCTGCTTTTGTTGCAGTCGTCGCTTCTCCCCTTGTTTTTGCTGCTGCTGCACCTCTGCTGTTCCAAAAGTAGCTTCATCCGCAGCTTCATCAAATAGGGAGGCAGCACGAGATGCTTGTAAGCCGACAGATTCTCCACCAGCTCCTGCACACAGCAGCAGAAGCCACAGCAGCAGGACCACTAATAGCCGCAGCAGCAGCAGAGAGAGTAACAGCGGCAGCAGCGAGTTTCAAAAGTCGAAGGGCCGTAGACCAACCAGAGCGGCGGCAGCAGCAACACACAGCCAGGCAGCAGCAGACAGCTGCATCATCAGCTCAACAGCAACAGCTAGCCAGCCACAGAAGAAGCAGCAGCAGCAGCAACGGACCACGAACTGCGCAGCACTCAGTCTGTCTTCTTTTGTGATGGCAACTGCTATGGGGATTTTCTGCTGCAGTAGCAGCCTCATGAGTGCAGCATCATGGGCCCCCATGCCTCGCCTGCCGTCAATAAGCAGCAGCACCTGCTGCAGCTGCTGCTGCTGTTGCTGTTTACGCTGTACATACACTTCCAAAGTGCGAGATATCTGCCACGCCCTCTCCGGGGATATGCCTTCGGTATGACCGTAACCCGGGAGGTCTGCAAGGACAAGCGCCCCCCGCTGCAGCAGCAGCTGCTGCTGCTGCTGTTGGTGCTGCTGTTGGTGCTGATTTCGCTGGGTAGATGCTGCAGCAACGCTGAAGAGGTAGAAATCGACGGCCTGGGTGCGGCCAGGGGTGCGAGAAGAACGGGCGTGTGGCAATTTGCTGCCGTTGCTGGTGTTGTTGCTGCTGCTGCTGCACAGTTTGAAGAAGGCATTTATAAGCGAAGACTTGCCTACGTTGCTGCGCCCAGCTACGGCAATCTCCGGTAGCTGCTGCTGCTGCAGCAGCCCCTGCAGCAGCTGCTGCAACAGCCGCTCCCTCAGGGTGCCCCGAGGTGTATCGGCTGCAGCAGCTGCTGCCACATCGTCTTCTTCAGCAGCAGCAGCAGGAAAGCAGTGCGAGGCGACGTACTCAGGAGCACCTCCGCTATTGGCTTGCTGCTGTTGCTGCTCAGTGGGTTGTACAGGCAGCAAGAATGACCCCAAGAACGAAGGCCTGAGGCGGCTGTAGTCCCCCGCCTTGAGGATTTGCTGCAGTTTGCTGCTGCTGCAGCTGCTGCTTTTGGAAACCGCTTCTGCTATGGGTACGCCCAGTACGGGCTTGGTGAGGGACCCCTGGGGCCCAGCGAAGGCAGAGAGCACGTCTAGCTCTCTCAGGCCACTGAAGAGCCCTTTAAGGGTGTTTCTTGAAATATCCGTCTCCTCTCCAAGAGACACCTGCGAGGAGGAACAAGCAGCGGCATGCCTTGCTGCATCTGCTTGCTGCCGCTGCTGTTGCTGCCTCTGCTGTAACTGGTGCTGTTGCTGTTTCGCTGCAGGGGAGCCTTGGGAGCTGCTTCGCAGCCTGCGGGACGCCGCCTTCGAAGAGAGGCGGGGGCCCCCACGGGGCCCCCTCATGACGGCAAACCCAGGGATGAGGGGTTTTCTAAAGCCAGACGGACAAGGATTCTGGTGGATGCTGCTGCCACATGCAACAACAGCAACAGCAGCAGTGCAAGGCAAAGGCCGCAGCAGAAGCAGCGGCAGTGAGATTACTAGCACGAAGAGCTGTAAATGCCGCTGCTGCATCCGCTAGAAATGAACTGCAGCACAAGAGGCACGCTGAGGTGTACAGAATCTGCTCGTGCACCACACCCTAGGGCCCAGGTGATTCCTACCCCTCTACAGTGAGTCTTCTCCAGCTGGATTCTCCATATCGCAGTCGACGAGCCATACACAACGGAACCCGAACCGTAAACCCTAAACTCGGTGCATCGGCTGCTGCACGCTTAGCGAGCACACAACCAGACCATGCTTTGAACATGATGGTCTACTTCGGTTTTTCCGAGAAGAACTCCTTAACCCTAGGGGGGCGTGGGGGGACCCTTCAGGGCCCCCTTTTGATGGTAAACCAGGGGCCCCTAAGGGCCCCCAAGGGCCCCCCAGTGGGGCCCTCTTGAGGTCGTCACCGCAGAGTATCATCGGCGGTAAACAAGGCCCGCAGAGAATGGTGTAAAGCAGTAAATAATATTAGTTATAATATTTATTTAGCATGCAAATTAAGAGTCTCTTTCTGTTTTCCCGTTGCATGTACACCTCAGGGATGTACAGCAAATAGCAACGACTGGGCGCGCCAACAGCCACGAAGTTCCACAGGAGTTTCGTTGGCGCTGGCCCCTCAGAATATTCTAAATTGTTTAAATTGTTACGATTAGAAGTCCACACATATCCGTTCCTTTCAAATTTTACATTATCCCGGGGGGTTAGCCGGGTGTGCGACTGCCGTCAGCCTGGAATGCCGAGCGAATTTTAGGCAGCAGATTCCATCGGACAAATACCTGAATAGATTTGTGTTTATTGCGTTATATTACTTTATATGGACGCGGCCCTAGGGGTGTGTCTTATTGTATTGCAGTTACATCGACATTCATACACTGGGTCAAGCAAAACCCCCAATCCATGTCATACTGTGTTGCATTGTATGTACGTATTTTCGCCTTACACTTAAAAAATTATATTCATGCGTTGCTGCTGACACTGCTGCTCCATTCGCTGCTGCCGTTGATGGTGACGTTCCTGCTGCTGCTGCTTATTTAATTGTTATGTTTGAGCTTCGCTCCAAGGTTGCTAGCCACAGAAGCAGCAGCAAGGGACTGCTATCTCCGCTCGGTAGCAGCAGCAGCATCTGCTTCTACAGCCCCACAATGTTTTCTGCTCCTTCCCAGCTGCGTTTAAACAAGACTAGGGTGGATATGCCCCTTCTACAGCAGCAAACTTTGGGAGGCGCAGCAACAGCGGCAGCGAACAGCGGGAAGAGGCCACAGCCCTCCGTCTCTATAGGCAGAGGCAAGGTATTTGCCGGCTGCTTTGGGGGGCACAACCTAAACCTTAAATTCTAAGACCCTGGAGGAATCCGCAGGTGCACACTCATCGTGTATACTCCCTCCAGCAGCTAAAAAGGAGTCAACCAGTCTTTCCTGCTGCCATCCGCTGCTGCTGTTGCCGTTGCAGATGCCTCAAAGCCGCGCTAAGGGCAGAGGTGCTTTCCACTGAAAGAGTTGTGACACCGCATCTTCGCTAACTCCCTTCAGACTGTTGGGCTGCCTGCACACCCAAGCTGCAGATGCAGATATACTTATACTTAAAAAACCCTACGTCACATCCCAAACACTAAATTGAAGCCCCCTGTTAACCCTAAACCCTCCTACGGCGAGACCAGATGATGGCTGAGGCCCCGGGAGGTTTCCTGGAGCTGAGCCGACAGGCATCAATACAGTTTGCTTACCACTGGGGCTTTTTGTCTTTGTCTATGAGAAGTGCCCGAACTCCTTCTCTAAAATTTGCACAAGAAACTGCCGCCATGTTGCCCATCAACACCAACTCAACTTGTAAGGCCTCGCGCAGCAGCTGAAGCCGCTGCTGCTGATGCTCCTGCTGTTTCTGTTGCCCTGGGACGGGTGTCCCCTCCAAGACACCACGAGCAGACGTCGTTGTTCTTGCTGCTGTTGCTGCAGCTGTGGCATTCTCTCTGTCTCGAATGGCTTTAAAAGAGACGGCGAGGGACAGCGGACAGGCGCGCTGCATTTCGCTGAGGGTTTTGCGGCACCAGCTGCAGCAATTGGAATTCTCTTCCAAGGCGGTCACAAGGCTCTGCACGTAGACCCTCAGCCACAAACCCGAAACCTTAGCTAGTGCAGTCGTGCCGTTAGCCTTGATAAGGCCCTAAGCCCAATCCCAACATATCTAGCACATAAACACTAAAACCCTACCTGAAGCGACTCAGCGTTAGCGAAATAACGCTCTAAGAACTGCAGGAATTGAGGCTGCAGCAGCCGTTCTTGTTCGGGTGGCGTTGCAGGGGCCCCCGTTGGGGCCCCCTTGCGCACTTCCTCGAGGACGCGGGAGGCCCAAGACTTGGGATCGGCACGGGGAGGGGGCCCCTAAGCAAATTCAAAAATCCCTTAACCTTGACCCTCAGACCTAAATTAAGAAAAATCCCTTAACTATGACCCTCAGGCCTAAACCCTAAACCCCAACCCATACACGTTCGTATGCCGTCGATGCGCAAAGTCCATGCTGCAGCTAACTGCTTAGCAGATGCCGTCCTAACAAGGGTTTTAGGTTTAAGGTTTGCTGTACTAGAGTGCATGACACCTCCTGTAGGGTTTACGACTCATGCTTAGAGTGCGCACTTCCTGAAGGCGAGCAATGGCTTCGGGGAGGTGGGCAGATGGCAGGTAATGCGTTGCAAACCCTGGAGAGCAAGCAGGAGCAGCAGCAGCAACCGCAGCAGCAACTTGTGTTAGGTGAAGCACATACAGCAGAAATTCTCATGGTGCAGGCCAAAGCCGCCACATGGCAACAAGGGCAGCAGAAGAAGCTGCATCGAAAACAGGAGCAGCAATCGTAGCAGCAGCAACAGCTGCAACACACCTGTTTGAATGAGGTCTGCTGCTCTTAGTCGCTCCCCTGTGAGGGCAAGAAACAGCCCTAGGCCGCGCGGCCTCACATCCGCGAAGGCCTGAGTCATTCCCGCGTCCGGGAACAGTCCAATGTGAACCTAAATGGCAGCAGCACCAGCAACAGCACCAAAGGCAGCCAACAGAATGTGAAGCAAGACAGCGGGAACAAACCAGCATCTGCAGCGCAACCGCAGCAGCAGGACGTATACTACTGCCGCAAGAAATAGCTACACAAACACCGGCAGCAAGCCTAACAACAGCACCTGTTGCAGCAGCAGCAACAACAACAGCAGCAGCACCTCTGGCATTGAGAACAAGGTATTCTCTGTGCATACACGAAGACCCCCGTGAACGGTTAACCCGACACCGCCACCTGCAGCAGCACTCACGGTTTAAGATATCCACGATACGGTGAATGACCTACTGGTTGCTGCTGTTGCTGCTGTTGCTGCTGCTGCTAGTGCTGCTATTGCTGTTGTTTCTGGTACTGCCGTGCCGCTGCTATAGTTGGTTCTGTTACTTCTGCTGTTTCCCCTGCTGCGGCATTCGTCTGTGTCGCTGACACTGCCAGTGTGGTGGAATTTTGTCGCTGTTTAAGGTTTAGGGTTTTGGGGTTCGGGTTTACCGAAGACAATGCCGTCCCAAAGGGCAACCACTGGTGGCCCTTGCTGCTGCGCCAAATACAAGTCGAAAGAATATTCGAGAGAAAAAAAAGAAATGGCACTCTCTGAACTGCTTGCAGCAATGGCCCGGACGTCCCCACCTGTATGTACACCCGAACGTGCACGGCAGCAGCAGCAGCAGAAGCTACAGCACAAAGAGCAGCAACAGGAAACTCCTTGCAAAGGCAGTTGCAAAACAGAGACACACAGGTAATGATTCGGCTGTGGCAGCCGTTGCTACTGCTGCTGCCTGTTGCTGCTGCTGCCCGTCGATAGCCGAAGAAGCTCTCATTGCTGCGACTCGAAGAGGGTGCAAATGCAGCGGAAGTAGCGGCAATTCTACCTGTTGCCTCCGTTGTCAATAGCTCCGCAGCAAGTGGCGCTCAGTGTACATCTTTAACCTCGGGGTTTACTTGAGGTTTCAGGTGTGCATGCAGCAGAACTCACCTGCACAGAAGGCTTGTTTTCCTTCTCCTCTAAGGATTATGAGAGCATTTTTTGCTTCCTTTTGCTCGATAGAGAGCAGCAGCTGCTGCAGCTGCTGCAGCAGGGGTAATGACAAAGCATTGAGGCGCCGCGGACGATTAAGAGTCACGGTATATACGGGGGGCCCTCCAAGGGGCCCCCGACGCTTTTCTACTAGTAAATCGCCACCCGCCAAGCTGTGCGAGGTACTGCTGCTGCTGTTGCCGTTGCTGCTGCTGCTTTCGTTATTGCTGTTTGTGGTGGCGCTGCTGCTGCATCTCACTGAGTTGATGGTGCTATCGCCGCTAGCTATACCCATCGGCCGACCAGCAGCAGGCACACACGTGGGTGATTGTCGCTGCCCCGTTCGTTGCCGTTGCTGTTCCTGCTGCTGCTGCTGCTGGTTCTGCAGCCGCTTCTGAGGCATTGCTGCAGGAGGCGAGAAGCCCCACAGCCCCCCAAGGCGTACGTTGGTGTTGGCCCTGAGTCCGCCGCGTAGTGCTTTCATACTATCGCAGCGCTGTGGAGCACATCATAAACTTAAATCCTCAACCTTAACCCCTCTAGTCACAGTAGTTCACGATGCCAAAATCCTAGTAAACCACCTAACGTACCCTCCTGTGGGAGCAGGATTAAGGTTAAGTGTTTAGGTTGACTCCACTTTGCTCTGAAGTCGAGCAGCACGAGGAGCCCCAGCGTTATAGCTACGCTGCAAAACCCTAAACCCAAAGCCCTAAACTTTCCTTAAACCTCAAATACTTACCACTGGAAACATATTCGAACCGACTGATAAGCCTCTCGCTAACCTAAGGATGATGGTTGAGGGTTAGGACTTTGGGGGCCCCAACCGTACAAGCCCACCGCACGGGCAGCAGATCCTAGATGTCTTCAATCCCAAAAAGGTAAGCAGCAAACAGTCAATTTGTTCTCTTTTGTCACTGAGGGACTATTAAGCGGTGCAGACAAAGACCTTCTCCTCAAGCTGAAGGCCCAAGCCCTTGTCCCTAGTCCCTATACCCCAAACCCTACAACCCACGGATTTGCGACTGGTACATGAGGAGCCGTGCGCCAGGGGGATACTTGTTGCTTCTCTTGAAGGGTTTGGGGTTTGGGGCTTGGAGTGTGCAAACGCTGGAGAACCTTGACAATGCCGCATCATCACCCAAGCAGTGACACCCGCAGCAGCGGCAGCAGTAGCGGCAAGGGCCGTTCACTAGAGGAGGAGGCGCTGCAGCAAAAAGAAAGGAGCAACAACAGCAAACACCCCAAGGGGAGAAGTAAACACAGCAACTGCAGCAGCAACAACAACGACAGCAGCAGCAACAGTGGCAGCTGCAGCAACAGCAACGTCAGCAACGACGGGGCTGGGTCCCGCAGGTCCGCAGATGCGTCACACAGCAGCCACCACTATCACCATCATCAGCACCATCACAGTAGCAGCAAACAAGCCAGCAGCAGCAGAGAAGGTAAAAGTAGCAGCAGCAACAACAACAGCAACAGCAACATCCGCGAGAGCAGCGGCAGCGCGGAAGAGGTCAGCAACAAACACAGCAGCAGCAGCAAGAGCAGCAGCAAGAGCAATAGCAGCAGCAGCAGCAGCGTAACTACGGAAGGAGCTTCTTCGAAAACGCCTCGGGTGGACACGGACAGCAGCCGCGACAGCAGCAACGACGACGATACAACCAACGGCCAGAGCAGCAGCAGCAACATTCGTGCCAGCAGCGGTGGCCAGCCAGTTGCAGCAGAATCTGCTGAGGTCGATGGTGATAGCAGCAGCAGCGACGATGATTTTGGTGCGTTAGAATGGCTTATGGTTTAGGGTGTATGGTTTAAGGTGTAAGGTTTGCACAAAGGCACTCCTAAAGAACATATCGAGGAGCGTTCTGCCGGTTTAGGCCGTCTAGACTGTGAGTTCGATTTGTCTTGAGGCCTTCCCGTGCTTCTTGAGTACATATAATAGGTTTAGGGTTCACGGTGTAGGGTTTGTATGTATCAGGCCCGAAGCCCATTGAGGCCACAGCCGCCCCTCAGCGGAAGCGGCGCCGCCTGCGGTGCGAAGATTTGCTGCTGCAGCAGCTTCCAAGTGCCACTAGGTACAGCAAGAGCTTCATGCACAGGGAGCAAATTACCTTCGGTAAATCCTAAGCCCTAATCCCGAACCCCTAAATCCTAACAAGTGCTTGGAGATGAGTCCCCCACCCTCCCAGAAGAACAGAACAGGAGTATGGTGCATTGAAGGCACCGTGCAGTTGCAGTACATCATTTGGGGTTTGTTGTTTACGGTTTAGGGTAGGTTTTATGGTTTGTTCGTTGCAGTGGTGGCGAGCGCTGCACACCGCTTTATTTTGAGCGGCTCTGTTGATGGGCATGTTAAGTTTTGGATTCAAAAGGAAGGAGGAATTGAATTCGTGAAGCACTTCAGGGCTCACATCGGTAAGCTAGCCCCTCAGCAAACTAGTTAGGTGGCTAGTTGGTTAGCTCTTTGGTTGGCTACCGGTGTACCTGCTCAGCTAGTTCTCTGATTATTCTGTATAGTTCTTCAGCTAGCTACCTATCTAGAGAGCTGGCGAGCTGTTTGCCTAGCTAGATGCCAAGTTGTTTCTCTGTCTAGTTGGCTGGATGCTCGTCTAGCTAGCTGGATAGCCATATGCTACGGTGGGAGCGAGCGACGCGTTGTCTTGTGCAGAGCGAACTGCTTGGCTAGTTTTGCTCTTCGGCTAGGTAGCTAGGTGGCCGCCTAGCTAGCCTCCTAGCCAGCCACCCAGCTACCCAGCTACCTGTGTCTTGTGATGCTCTTCAGGCGAGCTGTATTCCCTCTGCATATCACGGGAAGATGGAGGCGCATATGCAGCTTGTGTTGGAGCTGACAAAACCCTTAGGGTGTGCAAAGCTGCTGCTTTCCGCTGATGCTTCTGGCTGCTGCTGCTGCTGTTGAGGAGGCTGCAGTAAAGACCGAATCCACGGAAGGCCTTGCTTGGATTGGATTGGGACTTCTTGGCTTCGCGCTAATGTTTTGTGTATTTGTTTGTTTCCTCCTTTGTCTGTGTATTTCATTTTATTTGTTTACCTATTCTTCTATTGGGCTTTTCGGTTGTTGGTCGGCTGTGTTCGCGTGGTGAGCAAGCAAACGAACAAACATGTTGGATGTTTAACTTGTTTTGTTTGTGTTGTTTGTCGTGCTTGTGTTTCTGTGTGTGTTTGTTTGTTTGTTTAATTTCATGTGTTTGTGTAAGTTTGCTTATTTGTTTGACTTTGTTCGCTTGTTTATCTTTGTCTGGTTAATTTTGTCGGTGCCTTTGTTTGTTACCGTGCTGAATTTTGCTCCATTTTTGTTGTTTTCTACTCTCTACAGATATTCGACGTCCCCAACTTCGACATGGCCTGTCTTGTCTCTCTCGAGTTTGTCCCCTGGGCCTGCGAGTTTGTCTCCAAAAAGGGGGATGCAACGCCACTAGTTGCGGTGTAAGTACAGCCTAACTCCACTATCCTGCATGAGCGCATCTTCTGACGTTTTCCAGACACACGAACACGATATTTTTACGTATATATTCTGAAGTATATGCCCTGTCTGTATAAGAACGCATAAAATTATATATATATTATATATATATAT
>NW_013564125.1:0-14228 GCF_000499605.1 Eimeria maxima | reverse complement strand
GGGAGGCCCGCTCAACTATGGCGTCATAATCACATTTTACCTTCGGTGTGTTCACCAAAAATCGTGGCAACGCAACCTTAGCACGTGAAGTCAGCAGGATCAAAGACCAGAGCACAGCAGAGGTTGATGTACTTTGCGCATAAGCAAGCGGTCTTCTGCTCACCTGCCGCAATATCAGGTATTGGTAGCCTCGGCAAGCAATTGCCTCGATGCTGGAGGAGGCAATCGCATGAACTGACCGAAACAACAGAAGCAGCCGAAGGTAGCCTGAGCTGCACAGCAAACGGAGCGGAGTACAATTTACTACGTCGATCTTTCGGTCCAAGCCCAACACATGAGAATGTATGCTGCTCGAGCGAAGGGTGAAGGCAGATGCAGCATACTTTGCTCGATGCTGGCACGTCTGTCTGAAGTATGCAAATGAATCATTACATGACCCTAATTGACAAACGGGCAAACGGAAGGCAACTAAAATCTTCACCAACTACACTTTCACGGTCTACACTATTCATGGATACAGTCACGAAGGCTTGTTTATCTATGCGTGAGTAAATGCCTTGCACTATGAGTTGCAACAAGCTACCTTGGATCCCATGACAGTCTGCCTTATCTCCCGCAACTCCAGGCGCTTGCGCCGCAGCTCTCAGGCCGACTGGACTCTGGAAGAGGTCAGTCACATTAAGGGATCTCCCATGATATGTAGTGGGGCTTAACTGTAGCTCACAGTAGCACTCGGATAAGATCTAGAACCCTGTGGTCTATTGGTGTATTGGTAGCATTCTGCTGACAGCCAACCCAATGCGATATAGCGGGAGACATCAATCTAATTCCGTTTGCGAGACGGAAGGCACTTCAGAAACAAGGGTTTCACAGTGTTTCGTTGTTTGTGTCGCTGAGATTCCGGGTTCCCAAGGGTGGATTCGTCCGCCAAGGGGCGCAACTTAGGCAACTCGAGATTTATCGCAGAACTGAATGTTCTTATGATACAATGCTGGGCCGGTAAAGCATTGAAAGTGTGTGTCAGCAACAACGTTGGTGATTAACTTGAAATACTTTACTGCGAAGTAATTGTGCGTTTACTGCGAAAGCTGCCGACCAAGCAGATCAACTCGTTCACTATCGAATTCTTAATAAGACTTCGCTCGCTGCATTAGGCGCTCACCACCTGTTTGAGCCTGCTTTATACTTCATGCCAACACCTCCTAAGATGCAAATGACCTCGTTGAGCTCGTTGTCATGTAGAGGGTACTTCTCTCCCGAAAGGGATGTGAGTAGTAGACTATGGTTTCGTGTTTTTCTCAATTGTTGGCTTGCTGAAAAGTTATTGTTCCAATGGCTGGACCTCCGTCACGAATGCAACAAGGAGAGTGCCAAAATCAGGGAGGGAAATAATTGGAGACTTCTTATGAAGCTGCTAGTAGGGGTGTCCAAATTTTTTGTATAAATGCATATTTGATAACTTTGGTACTACTCACGAATATGTAAAGGGTTGCCCTGCTGTGGGGGTGAAAGCTTTTATTCGCAGCTGCGCCCAGTGAATAATGCGATGCTACCAAGCGTATTGCGTGTCTCGTCTCACAACATACAGTAAGCTGCAAGCCAGCCAAAATAATTAAGATGAGATATCATTTAATGCAACTGGACTCCCTCACAAACCTCCAGGAGTCGTGCTTTCAGCGGCGTAAGTGCCTTCAAATGTGGAAGAAGAGGAGGCCTGCTGTGTTTTACAATGCATCCTCCTGCATCTCGCGATTCAGGACAGCCCCACATGTACCCGCAAACCAGCTATTCTAGTTATATCTGGAAGCAATGTAGGTACTTGTTAAGACGTATTGATTGCACATATTTCCTCCACTAAGGCCAAGTAAGGGTTCATCTGCCCATTCAGCCAGACGTGCCAACACCCACTAGACGGTTCTACGTATAACCAACTTAGACTGCCCCGACAACCATTTACGTGTAACAATTCGAAGGAAACACAAAGCGTGCACTTGGGGACTTAGGTGAGGTCTAAACGTCCTGTGAATGTACTCCAAATACGTTCAGCTCGTTCTCTATCGACCAATACTTCAAACAGGTAGCGTAGCGAACGAAGATCTAGGCCAGCGGAGTTTGTAGTCAAGCACGTAAAACAGCACAACCAACTAAGACGTTTGTCGGAACTAGAGAAGCCTCAGGAACTAACTGTTTGGGAATATATATTGCTAGGTTGTTGTTTTCACAGTGGAGCTACCAGCCAACAATGGTTGCACTCAAGAGCAGCCAGTGCTACCTTCCAATTGATGAAAGTGTAGGCCCCATTACCGAGGATGCTTTCGTAACTGACGCATCTAGACGCTCACGTCCTGATACCAATTTCCCTCACAGAAATGGTATTTCCATGGACGGTTACGTTTCCCATAGACGGACAGTCACAGCACCTCACACCCAAGCAGTGCGAAGTGTAAAATCACGAGAATCCGAAAGACAACGCAGATGCCCGTGCAAATGTTTTTTTACTTGAATTGGCACATAAAAACGGCTTTTGAAGCAGCGCATTTTAAACAGCGACAGCAGCAGCAAAATTGCCGCTGGCCGCCCCAGCCGCAGCGAGCAGCGGTGCAGCAGCAACTGCAGCCTTGGCGTCTGAGACTACAGCGAAATTGGCAGAGTCCGGCATTCTACGCCTTTGGGTGAGAAGTCGTTTGGCTCTCTATAGAAGCAAAGGTAGGCTTCCTATGCGGGGCCTTCCGTGTCGTTTCCTAACAGCTGCAGCTGTAGCGGCTGCTCCGTGGCCGTTTTACCTTTCTGGAGCCTCGGGGCTTCTGTTCTCTTCATTTCGTGAGCTTCCCATTACCATCGAGATTGTACTTCTTGAGGTGAAGTGAGAGGTCGAGTCAGAGGGGTTGCGGGGACGTGTAGTCCTGCTGGCGGCTGCTGCCCGGTGGGCTGCGTCGCTTGGACGGCGGGGCGCCCTCCTCGTTTGCTGCGGAGGCAGCAAGAGCAAAAGCAATTCAGCCAACGATATCCAGCCACCCGGGAGGTAGAACAGCAGTTTCAGTCGGCCGGTGCGGCCTCCCCTCACTGTGGGAGCAACGCGCACGCCGATACGGCTGACGGGGGGTGTAGCTGAAGCATCAGCAAGGTCATTCACCAGACTGAAGAAGAGCTAGCAGACACTGGTTGGTGAGGTTTGCGCTCTTTAGCCCGAAGGCCGTCCTCCTTATTACCTCCTTTATGGTTTCCTAGGGGTTGCTCCTTAGCTGGCGTGTTTGGTTTGAGCATCGCCCGTGAAGCTCCTGTTTGGAAGTAAGGTGGAGGTGCTGGATTTCTTCTGTACCCAATCAAAAGGACCCTAAACTTGGTGGCGATAGCGGTGCCAACCCGTTGCGCCAACATCCGACCCTTAGCTGGTGGCCTCTCACTTCTTCCGGCGGAAGATGGCCAGCGGCCGTGCACCTGGCCCCCAGGGAGAGCCCCGTGGCGCTGTTCTTTAGGAATCCGCTCCTTGAGTCAGTGGGGCATAGGCGGTGAACAGACGTTGAGAAGAAGACCGCGGAGCCGCTGCTGGCTCTGCGAAAAATGGTTGGCGCGACTGTGTAGCCCCCGAAGTCCCAAGCGGAATTAGTTCACCTGGAGGTGCTTTTGCTTCGCTCCAGACTGGCTAAAGCAACGGATAGAAGAGGTCGTGGCCACATCACGGATTTAGCGAAGAGGGCGTGGTAATTGTGCCTTTCTGCGGTGCATGGGTAGTGTGGCGGTTGGACGTGCACATAGCTCACCCTGTTTCAGTGGCTTTCTCCCAGTGAAAAGCCCGTTGGTATTCACACCCGCTTAGATAACTTCACTTCTTCTTCTTTATCCGTTGTGGTTGATAACTTGGCCCAGGGGTACACGGAGACACTTCCTCAATCTGGACTCCTTGTGTTTTTCGGTGTGCACGTCATAGGCGACGTGGATCGTTCGGTTCTGCGAGCAACTGGCTTCTACTGTTGCTGCATTCTTTTTTTCGCTCGCCCCAATCCATACCCTTCTCTGGTTCGATAGCACTCAGCAACAGTCAGCAGCGCTGGTGACTTTCATTTGCAACAGTTACTCCAGGTCTTGGCTTCCGTACATTGCAAGATGGCTCAGCAAAGCGAGTCACTGCATCCAGAGATGCAGGATAGCCTCAATCTGGGGGAAGGGCCAATAGAGGTGGACGTGGCTCCTGTTGGACAGCTCCCTGGCCTTGCTGCGGATGGGGGAGCTCTAAGCGGCGTTACCATCAATGAGGTTGACGAAGCAGAAATGGCGCGTATTACTGCAGCTGCTGGTCAGCCAGAAATTCTGGATGATTTAGTGCCCCCAGCGCCTCTAGGCACTGTAACGGTGCAGCAGGTGCCTGCGTCAAGGGCGGCTGCAGCAGCTGCTGCGGCGGCTCAGCAGCAGGTAGCGGCGTTGCAGCAGCAGCAGTTGCAGCAGCAGCAGTTGCAGCAGCAGCAGGCTGTTGCCGCTGCAGCACAGCACTTGAGACAGCAACAGCAGCAGCATGGAAGTGCTACTTTGGCGGCGACTTCGGGGGCAGCCCCGCGTGCGGTGCCTGCAGTACAGAATGAACGGTGGCGTTTGTACTTGCCCCACGTGGAGAGGTTGCTCGACGCGGAGGGTATTTTATTGTTGCGGCAGACATGCCGCCTGCTCTGTAAGCATAAGTATCGGCCTGCGGATGGAGTATTGTCCTTCGGTATGTTCCGGGGGGTTGACGCTCGTGTCTTGATGGAACAGGTGGTGCCGTTGGCTTGCAAAGCTGTGCACCCTGAGGTACGGGCTGCGGGACTTTCTCTGGACTTCAGCGGCTGCTCCCTCCTGAAAGATGCATCTGTAGCCCGCCTGATGGACGTTTTGCACGGCAGAAAGGAAGACAACATTATCGGCGGAGTGCTAAAGAGCCTTTGTCTCGATTTCTGCTATGAAGTGACAAATAAGGGCTTGGCTGCACTGCTGACAACGCACCTGCCTTATTTAGAACGTCTTTCGCTCCGGTGTGCAAGGAGTAATGAGCTAACCTTCACAAACGTGGCCACGGATTTTTCGGCAGACAACTGGCCCAACTTGCTCCACTTCGACGCATCGTTTACTAACATGAGGCTTGATGCAGCTACGGTCTTGGCCGATTATCTCGTGGGGAATGCAACAGCAGTTAACAAGCGACACAGGAAGGACTACGAGAGAAAGCTTCAGGAGGAGAAGCAACTGCGTCGGCTGCTACATCAGCAGGAAAAGGAACACATTCAGCATATGGAACAAGCTAGGTGCCTGAAAGAGCAGCATGCTGCAGTTGCGGAGAGGCTGCAGGAGCAGCAAGCGCTGTTAGAAGAAAAAGAAAAGGCATTGGAAAATCAGCTGCAACTCGAACCGATTCAAGTTGACGGCGAAGTTCCGAGCGATCAGGCAGAGGATCCTGAGCAGTGCGCTGTGCGGGCACAGAGGGAGCTTGTGCTGCGCCTGCAGCAACAGTTAGAGTCACTTGCGGCGGCAGTTGCAGCAGGGGAGGGAGCCGCAGTTGCGTGTCAAACCGCTATCGAGCACACAACAGCAGCTGCGGATGCCGCAGGACTCGCTGCAGCTGAAAGCCTCGCAGCTGCTGAGGAGGAGGAAAAACATCCTGTTGTGGCATCTCTTGAAATCGTGGGCTCTCTCGCATCCAAATGCCTTCTTTCAAAGGTTGGCATGGAGACGCATTACCGCTCTTTCTGTCATGCAGTGAAGCTGGGTCTTCATGATCAGATATCATCGCTGACGAAGGTTGTGCAGAAAGAGGTGGGGGACACCGACACAGTGCACTCCAGTTGCAGACCGTTGGCGTGCGGACCCAGCAAGTTCACACCCAGAACTGGCCACTGAGCACATACACATTTAAGGGTCTCCAACCATGCGGCTGTAAAGGGGCGTGAGCGCTCTTGTATCTGTACGTGATTTACTTCGCCTGTTCCCTTGTATTTGCATTCTTTCTCTGCAGTTCACGGAATTGTGTGCCTCGGCTCCTTACCGGGGCAGCTCACTGCTGACACTTCAAGCAAAGCGTGGCAGCGAGTTGCTGGTCAATGCACCGTTTGTTGTGGACACGTCAGAAGATGGGGGCGTCAACGTGCTTACGCTTCCTGTCTCGATCGCTATACAGACTCAGGACCAAGAGACTTTGAAAGTGGTACGCTGCGGGTGAACTGATGTCAAGAGGTGAATGGGTTGTTTCCCTGTGGAGTTAGTGAACATGTTATTTGCGTGCTTGTATTTGCGGTCATATGTATGTATGTGTCGCTTTCTATTACGCTTTACTTTGGCAATGGCTCTAGCATTTTCCTACGGTTTTTGTTCTATTGGCTGCAGCTGATCAAAAGGGGAGCTCAAATCGACGTCTGTGACTATTTGGGGAAATCGCCTCTCCTGCGGGCTTGTGAAGCTTCCCGACTAGACCTTGTGGAGGCTCTTCTTGACCTAGGGGTTTCGCCGAATCCCCATGACCTCCGCTGTGCCCACTTCCCCTTGCAAACGGCAATACGGCGCAATGACGCAGAGATAGTCAAGGTGAAAATTGTCTTGTGTAGTGCCGTTTGGTCACTGCTCAGCCACTGCACTAAGTGTAAAAACTAAGCGTGCCATGCATGCAAAGCCACTTTTGGTGGATGGGCCGTTGTCCGTTGGCTGCCGATTCGCGCATTCAACTAAGCAGGCTGGTCTTTTTTTTATTGTTGTGGTGTGGTCCTCCGCAGCGCCTGCTTGCTCGAGGTGCGGCACTAGATGTGAAGTGCCCAGGAGTACGCACATACAAGAGCGCTCTCTGCGTAGCATGCGAGGTCAATTCGCCAGAGATAATCAGTATCATCTTGAAAGCTGGAGGGGACCCAAACTCGCGGGGCCACAATTCGTACACTCCAACATTGGTAAGCTCACTTGTCCGTAGCAGCCCATTTCTTCGTAAATTTTCCTCCGCCGGCACTTCTTTCAATCCCGCCAGACCTGGTGTTGCTTCTTTTTTCTTCACAGATGGCATATCAGTTGAACCCGAAGTGGCTACCTCTCTTTTTGGAAGCTGGTGCAGGCGCTGAGAAGGGGAAAAGATGGGTACTAACGGGTGAGCGAAAAGAACACGACCAGCGTTGTATAGTAAATCACTGAACACCGGGCGATCGCAGTTGCAGTTTGCATGCTCACACCTAGACTATGGAGTCACTAATTTGTTGTCTGGGTGTTGTGGATGCAGACGTGCTGAGTTGTGCTGTGGCGAAAAATGACGTTGATAGCATCGGATTGTTGATTGACAAGTATCCAGACCTAATGAACCGTACCCATCCACTGTGGTCCAAGCCACTGCTGCAGGTGAGAGAAATGATGGTTTGCAGGGTTCGTTGTTTTTCTCTGGGACCGTTTTGAGGTCAGCTCACCAATCCTCGGCTTCCTTTGCGCTTATTCACAGGCAGCAAAACAAGGTCGTGTCCAGGTACTGGAGCTGCTGCTCGCTAGTGGATGCAATGTGGATGCACGGGGTGAGGGTGGCCAGACCGCCCTACTGGCTGCAACGGAGGAAGGGCTAGGGAGTTGTGTTGAGCGGTTGATTGACCACGGAGCAGATGTCAACAAGGCCAACTTTGAAGGTAACGCTAGTGCAGCTCACTTTAACACGTTACTCTTTAGTGTCCGATGCCAGCAGCAGAGGTAAAGTTATCCATGCCATGTGGGTGTAGTACATATTCGAGCCCACTAGTGACTTATGGCTTGCGCTTCAGGGATGACTCCGCTGATTGTAGCATGCATGGAAAACCACGAAGACATGGTAAATTATTTCTTGGACCATACGCAAGAGCCATACGGAGTGAAGGTGCATCCCAACAGCCTTCAGCAGCAGCCGCATTTGCAGGTGGTGGAAAATGCTCAAGGGGAGAGGGCGTGCGAAGGTAGATGGATCCTCGCAACACAGACTCAAGTCCTTGATTGCAACAAAGCGGAGAAAACTGAGGGAGAGACCCCTTTGCTCGTTTGCATTCGGTTGAGAAACGATAAGATTGCCAAAACGATTTTAAAGAAAGCCAAGTCAATCGATCTGGAAGCGAAGGTTAGTATGCATTCGACTTAGAAGTGGAGCTCGGTAGGATAGGTTTATTCGCTTCCTATTACAAGAGAGGTATCTACTGTAGTCCTGTTTCGGAAAAGTAGCTGTTGAGTGGGCCGTGCTTGTTTACGGTGCAGGACTCCCAAGGGCGCACTGCCTTACTCGCTGCTCTGTTTTTTGGCCAGTATTCTGTGGCTGCAACGTTGATGGAAATGGGGGCAGATGTCATGACTCAAGATGATGCTGGGAACACAGCACTTGCCATTGCGAATGAGCGGTAAGTATGGTCACCTGCTTACATGTGTAGAACGCAAGGTTAGGGGCTGCTCGCTTCTAGCTTTGCCCGTGTGCTTTCACCAGATTGATCAGAAGGGACAAAACCACCGACTGCTGCATGGCCGCTCTTTTTTTGTATAGGTTGCTGACGCCGGGAAGCGACAAACGCGTTTTGCGCCGATTCCTGCGTCTGTACCGGAGCCGTGACACGTCGCGACGCCATGCATCTTCAAGTGGTATGTTACAGTCGATGTTGAGTGCGCTGCGGGATGAAGGCGGGAGCAGTTCTCACGTGGAGTCTGACTCTGGGAGCGGAGGCGAGGGCGCTCGCTTTTTCCGGAAAAAGAGCGTGAGCCGCAGCAGTAGCAGAGGCAAGCAGAATGGGCTCGAGGGGTCGGATCCGAGAGCCTCAAGGAGTGATGGAGAGGTTCATGGCGCATCGACAACTGGCCACAGTCGGGGTGCCGCCGCGAGTCCGTCGAGCAGCAGCAGGAAGCGCTCTGGAAAGAAGCTTAAGATTGAGCCGAAGACAGTTCTGCAAGTTGCGAAGCTGCCAATGTCCCTCTTTCGAGCGGCCAAGGCAAAATGACCTGTCGCCGCTCACCGTAGAAAGGCTCTCATATTTGTGTTGCACGGGGAAAAGCCGTGCAGGTATTTTGAAAACAACCGGTCCTCCACGTGTCTACGTGGGGCCTCGTGGAATCGCGTTCATCATCCAGATGTGCAGTGTAGCGCGCCACCGTAGAGGAGATTGTTAATAAGCAGGGCATGTCGAGGCGCACCCCAGGGCGCAGGCAGCTACGACTCGTGTTGTGAGAGGACCGCTCTGTGGCAGCACGTAGTTGTGGGACGGCATGTACTAAGCTAGAGGGATGTGTGACGTTCTTTCGAAGGATGCTCTGCTACTTGCATGGTAGTGTGCGATGTAGACTTTGGTTCCGGCTGGCCGTGAGAAATGCGAAATACGGTTAGAGCATATCCTATGCCGCCCACCTAATATTCAAATCCCTTGTCCTGCACGCTGCACAGTGGCGCGGCGACTGGCCAAAGCCACAGGGAATTCTGGACCCCTTGCGGTGGCGAGCGACGCAATAGCACGATAGCACGGTGAACGATGAATTCAGATGACAAGTCATTATTTCATAGCGGTGCAGGCTAAATGTGTTTCAGTCTAAGTGTAGAGCTTGTTACCATGCTCGCTTAATTTGTGTGCCGTTGACAGCTGGTTGGTTCGAAAGCGACGCCACGAATGTTGGATACACAGAGAACTGCCGAGGCTTTTCCTGACCCCAACACTTGTATTTTCGTCATCTAGTGGGCAGATCTGATGGTGTGACTGTTCCATCGTCGACTGATTTTGCCACTGTATAGAGTTGAAACAGGTATTGTATGGGGACGACTGTCTAGCTGATGCTCCAGGTAGGGGTACGAACGGACTAGTTTGACGAGAACAGGCAGACAGGCAGGGATTGTGTGCACAGCACAGTAAAGCAAAAAGTTTGAATAGTTCAAATTCGTAGGATTAGCTTAACGTCGCGCCTCGAGGGACCACCTACGAGGGGAGGTGGAAAAGACGCCAGTAGTCCTGATGCTGTAGTAGTCACATTGTAGGGGAAGAAATACGCCCACTGAATGCACCAGTGAAGAGCTTGCTTGGGGCCAATTGTGCCAAATTATATGACGCCCTGTCGTCCTCTGGAGGTAGTCACTTCAGCCAATTGAAATAAAAAAACAATTAGTCATGTGGTCTACGAAATACGATAAATATGAATACTAACAGCGCGATTGTGAAGCCTTTCGGTAATTACACTCGGGAGTTAGTGCATCAACTTGCAGTTGTCATCGCTCTGACAGCAACCTGCGGGAAAAAGGGATTCACCCCTAATTTTTGTGTCCCCTTCTAAAGCGCTTCCTTGATAACTTCACACACCCGCACCCACCACACAAAAAGGAAATGCGCGTTGTAATGATGAGCGGCAAGGACTGACCTCTCGCAGAATGCCTGGTAATCAATCTCGTCACTAGACGTCCCCAGCACTGCATCTATTTCGTCGCTTGTTAATACCTCTCCACAATTCTGTAGGATGTTTCTTGCGACTCGCAAGGGCACCTTGCCAGTGCACGAAGGATCATAGCACCCGAACAATTCTGCCAGGAGCCTTGGGTTGTCACTGCAGTGCGCCACCTAAACGCAACATCGATTGTCCTAACCACATAGTTATGCAGATAAAATCTCAGCTGTGGAAGCCATCTGGTGGTGTAGAGACAAAGTTCGTGAGATGTGATGTGTTTGGTTACTTCTTTGCAGAATGTTGCAAATGTGGACATGTCACAGTACTCTCCTGCTACTGCTTTTAGTTCCTCGATTTCCCCAAGTGAAGGCGCCAGTCCCTGAGACAACATGCCGCGGCGGATAAAATTCTAATAAGCAGCTACAGATGTCTACGACCCCAAGCCTGTCATCCCAAGGAAAATGCTTGTCTTGCAGCAGGGCAGCGTCGATCAAAAATACTGCCCGCTCATAGTAGGGAAAGATGCGAGGGGAAACAAAAGTCACGTAAGTGCCTATCACGGCTAAAGATTCAGCACCCACCAACCGTCTAGCCAAGTCCCCCGCCTTCGCCGTCAGAATTAAGCCGCCACCACCCTGAATGCAATACAAGCACGAGGAAGTGTTCTAGTCTGCACTCGTGCTTAGACAAGTTCAAAAGCTGAACGAAGATTGATTTCTCGGCACGTAATCGACATACTGAGACGTCCTTGAATGCTGCAATGAGTTGTTTGCTGCTGATGGCTCTGAACGGTCGCTGAGGAAAACGCACGCAGCCCGAGAAAAGGAGTTATTGGGGTAATCACCCCATCAGCAACTGGAAACCCATTATTAACTGTTTCCAAACAATATTTGTTTGGGTTTCAAGTCGTACAGAGGAAGCGGGAAGGGCAGCGGGTCCCCCAAGGAGACCCCTTTGTCTCAATTGACTCTCCATCCTACTGTTGGAGGAAGGCAGGCACCACAGGGCAGCATTGAGTGGTCTCACATGTCAAACATATAGAAATCACGAGATTCCAGTGGTTTAAGGAGATGTACCTCTGGAGTAGAGGCGTTAACAGGCCTGCGTGCATGCATTGCATGGGCGTAAATGAGTCCATCCAGCTATGAGGGGCTGGTAGAAGCCAACTTACACCGCAGAATGTAGATAAGAGGCACGAATATGCAGTCAAATGAATGTGAGAATGAGGACAATAAGACTTTAACAGCAAGTGTCCTGTGTCTCACACAAACACTTACAGGACACTTGCTGTTAAAGTCTTATTGTCGAGACGCCCTAGATGTGAGTCCTGTTGCCGTCATTGACAGTTTGGTGCCTCTAGCTTTGAGCATTGACCATCAGCATTCTTTTACAAATGTCAATAAATGGAAATTCCTCCAGGAGGGTTCTGAAGCGTATTAGTATTCTTTGCATATATTCAACAGTCCTCTCACTTCTACAGAGATGCGAGCGGTTTCAGAGACCAACGTAACAGAAGTGTAAGATCAGGATTACAGGATGGATACTGCAGCAGAAACAGGTGGTTTGGAAGAAACGGTTGCCAATGAGGAGGGGGCACAACAAATCTATATCCGGTTCTCCGTCAAAACCGTTGCAACCGCCAGACGCGAGCTTTCGCAAAGAAAGTGTGTCCGTGGTTCTCGTGATTGTGGTTTTTGGCAGCATACAGCGTGGTTAGCATTAACCACAGCGTATGACTATGTCTCGCGCAACTGTAGCACTTGGTTCTGTGTCTTATCCCGCGATTAATGTGACCTGAGCAGTATTCCAGTAAATGCAATTAATCTCCTTCTGAGTCTCCAAGTGTTCTGAGAGGTGCAAAGCAAGCACATGGAGCTGGGGGGGATTTGGGAGTCTGCCATGAGATCCAATGCACCTTGCCGCAACTCATAGTGCAAGGCATTTACTTATACGTAGATAAACAAGCCTTCGTGACTGTATCCATGAATAGTGTAGACCGTGAAAGTGTAGTTGGTGAAGATTTTAGTTGCCTTCCGTTTGCCCGTTTGTCAATTAGGGTCATGTAATGATTCATTTGCATACTTCAGACAGACGTGCCAGCATCGAGCAAAGTATGCTGCATCTGCCTTCACCCTTCGCTCGAGCAGCATACATTCTCATGTGTTGGGCTTGGACCGAAAAACCGACGTATTAAATTGTACTCCGCTCCGTTTGCTGTGCAGCTCAGGCTACCTTCGGCTGCTTCTGTTGTTTCGGTCAGTTCATGCGATTGCCTCCTCCAGCATCGAGGCAATTGCTTGCCGAGGCTACCAATACCTGATATTGCGGCAGGTGAGCAGAAGACCGCTTGCTTATGCGCAAAGTACATCAACCTCTGCTGTGCTCTGGTCTTTGATCCTGCTGACTTCACGTGCTAAGGTTGCGTTGCCACGATTTTTGGTGAACACACCGAAGGTAAAATGTGATTATGACGCCATAGTTGAGCGGGCCTCCCTTCTTTTGTCGGTAGTGAACGACGTCCTAGGCTCTCCCAACAAGAAGGAGTGGCTTATGCAGGATTGAAAGAATTGTTATACTATGGTAACTGTATCACAGCATATGAATGGTTGGGACGTCAAAGCACGCATACTTGAAATTATTGAGGCTTTCTGGGTTGAGGAGCAGCAACGATTACCGGGTAATTACATAGGCTCTCCCAACAAGAAGGAGTGGCTTATGCAGGATTGAAAGAATTGTTATACTATGGCAACTGTATCACAGCATATGAATGGTTGGGACGTCAAAGCACGCATACTTGAAATTATTGAGGCTTTCTGGGTTGAGGAGCAGCAACGATTACCGGGTAATTACACGAGCCCCAACCTTAAGCTGCACTTCATACCCCGGTGGTAGCAGTAGTTGCCGACGGAGCAGGGATGGCATTATAAATGTTCACGAGGACTAACTTCCAGAAATGATCCCCAGAATATCATTCGCCTTGACGCTCCCCTTTCCCTTTAACGTAATATTATGGCTTTTCCTGACCTCTACGGATTGTTTTGATGGTTTTAACATTCTACATGTGTGACTTATACTTGAAATTATTGAGGCTTTCTGGGTTGAGGAGCAGCAACGATTACCGGGTAATTACGCGAGCCCCAACCTTAAGCTGCACTTCTTACCCCGGTGGTAGCAGTAGTTGCCGACGGAGCAGGGATGGCATTATAATGTTCACGAGGACTAACTTCCAGAAACGATCCCCAGAATATCATTCGCCTTGACGCTCCCCTTTCCCTTTAACGTAATATTATGGCTTTTCCTGACCTCTACGGATTGTTTTGATGGTTTTAACATTCTACATGTGTGACTTCCCACAGTGTACTTGTTGGCTCTTTGCGGGTGAACTTCGACAGTGATATTTTGGTTGCTCCCTGAGCTGTTCTAGAAAACCATCACTAGTCGTACGATGAGACCTATAGGTTGAGGGTAAGCTGACAATATAAGCCAGCACACTGACTCGGGAATGAACAGCAGAAGGTTCTACGAAGCATAGAGTATCATCAAGGGAATTCCTTGTGCCCTTTGAACCTCCTGGTCGCCGTGGAGGCAATGCGAATCTACCAAAACAGAGTAGTCCTTGTTGAAAGTGTCAGCTGAAAGCCGTTTGGTTTAGTTTCTGGCCTGGCGTTCTTGTGTTTTCCTTATACATTCCCGTGCAGCTGCCACCTAGGTGGGGTAGGCTAGGGCAGCGGACGTACGGGGCCGGCATCCAAGAGCCAGTTCTTGGTACGGTCAGCCAAATGTGTCTCGGCGATGCAGACGAATACCGGAGAGCAACGAATAGAAGAATGCACTGTTGTATTGTAAACTCATTCCGCACAAGGGAAGGAATG
>NW_013564124.1:5000-128629 GCF_000499605.1 Eimeria maxima | reverse complement strand
GGACTTTGTAGATTATATATGGTTGGAGATTTTGGTTATTTTTTGTGGAGCTGTTCGGTTGTTCAGGAAGTGAGTTAGAGTTTGCTGATGAAGTAGACAATACATGATAGCACACAAGTATCTGGTGAAGCCCAATATTGGATGTTCTCTGGATGTTGTGTTTCCTTTTGCTGAGGCTTCTGGGTGGATTTTGTTGTTGGTATATGGTTGCAGTTCTGGGTTATTTTTTGTGGAGCTGTTCGGTTGTTCAGGACGTGAGTTAGAGTTTGCTGATGAAGTAGACTATGCAAGATGGCCCAGAAGTATGTGTTAAAGAGCAATGTTGGATGTTCTCTGGATGTTGTATCGGCTTTTGCTGTGACCCTTTGAGGGGAGTTGGACTTTGTAGATTATATATGGTTGGAGATTTTGGTTATTTTTTGTGGAGCTGTTCGGTTGTTCAGGAAGTGAGTTAGAGTTTGTTGATGAAGTAGACTATACATGATAGCACACAAGTATCTGGTGAAGCCCACTGTTGGATGTTCTCTGGATTGTGTACCTCCTTTTGCTGAGGCTTTTGGGTGAACATCGTTGAGAATATATGGCTGCAGTTCTTGGTTATTTTTTGTGGAACTGTTCGCTTTTTCAGGACGTGAGTTATAGTTTGCTGATGGCTTAGGCTATACAAGATGCTACACAAGTACCTGGTTGAGCTCAATATTGCATGTTTTCTGGATGGTATATCTCCTTTTGCTGAGACTTTTGGGTGGTACTTTATTTGCATGGCGTGGCTTTCGTTTGATTGCTCAGCTAGTGAGGCATCTAGAGACGTACTAGAACTGCTGTAGTGATAACACTGTTTGCGGTGCACGCCGTTGTTGTCAATTATCCAGCATGGCTTTGAACACAAATTATTGTTTTCGAAGGCCATCTAGACGGCGGCTACTACGTCGGAGTCTCAGCAACCCGGCGATTGCATTTGTGACTTCCTTCTCAGGGGATATTAGCATAGTCACGGCATGATTCTAGAGGTATTTTGCTCATGGGGAAGATATATTTGGTAGTCATCAAGCAACGCTTTCCGTTTTCCCAGGCCGTGAGTTGACTAGGGACACGGGTATTTCTTAGCTCTAAAACAGACCATTATATAATACGACTCGGTCAGCATGGGTGGTCTTAACTAAGCATGTAGATTTTTGGCACGACGTGGTTTGTTCGTTGCTTCTCTGAAGGGCAGCCTCAGAAGTGCATGATCACGGTCTCCCCTGCGCAGGTAGTATGCACCGTCATGTCGGGAAACGACGGTTTTCTGCTGCAGCATATAAAGCCTCTAGCTTTTGACAAATATGTCCCCTTTCCCGGTTGTTAGCGTTGGTGGGTTTTTTTTGCGGTGCTGGTTGGACGTTCAGTGGGTATGTCACCTTGTCGCATGGTCAGCCTTCGCTTCTTTGTTACTTTCTGGAGACATCTTTAGCTGGGTGGACGGGTTAGATGCGATCCAAACACTGTGTACCAATTTTGCGAGGCGTGGGAGTTATGTGGTTGCAGAGAGTGCGTTTCTAGCAGGTTCTTGAGTACAATATTGGCGCTCGGTAGTGTTATCGTTTTTTTCATTACGTCCCGATGCCAACTGTTCACGCGAAGTGCCTGGTATCCGTCAACCCGTTTGTTCTGTTGTTCGACATTCGTAGTGGATCGGAAGTTGGTGAATACTCTGATGTACACGATTTCGTGTGTAAAATTTCGTCCTTGTGGCATCAGATGTGGACAACGAGGGGCAGCATGTGATGGAAGGGTGCGGTTGCGGTTATGCTTTTCTGGTAATGTAGCTGTTCGCTTGTTCAGCATGTGAGTTTGAGTTTCTCAGTCAGGCTACACAAGAACGTGCGGAAGTGCTGGGTAGAACGAAATTCTGGTTGTTGTATTCTTTATTGTGGCAATTTTGGCTGGCTTGCCTTTTGTCGGACTACTTAGGGAGTGAGTGATCCGCCATTTCGCACGCAAGAGCTGCTGCACAGTCTAGTATAGCCTTTTTGGTGTAAACTTCCCTGCTGGCAGCATCACCTATGGACGGTGGCTAGTGCCGTGCATAGAGCTGTATGCTGGTTCAGAAGGTGAGCTTCAGTTTAGCTGTGCGTTGAGATGTTGTATACTATGGGCTGTTTCTGGGACATTTTGGAAAATTGTGTGTGCCGGTGTGTTAGAGCAATCGTTTTGTTGATTATTTGGAGCCGTTCAATCAGTTTTGACATTTTGTTGCGTAGAGAACGCTTCGCTAATGTGCGTGGTGTGGACGGAGAGTAAGGTGTTTTGGTTGGTTTGTGCTTTTTATGGGCTAGCAGACGGAAGCATGAGGCATATGCTTACTATTATCATGTTCGGCTTTGTGAACAGCTTTACCGGATCGGTGTCCGGCCCCTTGTGAGTAAAATTTCATTCATATGCTGGTGGCTAGCTTCTGGATGGTTCCCATGGATACTTTCCGGCTAGTTCGTCGATTGAACGTATGAGTACTGTATAATGGAATGAACGCTTGAGTAATTCGCACCAACAGGGCGCGTCTGTGTGTAGCCATTCTGACGGCTCCTCTTGTCAGCCCAACAGGGACGAGTGAATGAACAATTGTGGACCCCTTGGTATGGGTAAGGCTCTCAGTGGGTATGTCTAAGCTTTCCTTTTCTACTGCTGGTGCTCTATTCCTTCTTACAGCCGGTGAGCTGCGGTAGTCAACGATGAATTCTTTAAGTAAGAAAGTCACTATGTGGTGGATGCATCTGGCCATTTCCTCGTAACTCCATTTCTGTCTCATAGTGAGTGAGTTCCAAGTAATCTGCTACCCAAAGGACGCCAATTAGCCGTTTCCAAGTCGCTTTAGTATAAAACTTTTGTGTAGAATCTCACAGCCCATTGGCTGCATTTGTTTTGAACAATGACTGACTGTTTTTGAGTTGTTTTTAACACTGACAATCTACCGTTATGTCTACTGCGTAGCAGGGAGTGCTTCAGTCACTGCTTATTGCAGTTTATATTGCAGTTTATAGGTAGTTGGATTGGAACCACGCCAGTACACAGATATGTGCTCCGCACGAGTCTTACATAGGTAGAATAACCAGATGCTCTATCGGAGTTGACGCAGATACCTCCAGCTACTGCACCGCTGTCGCCTGACATTCGATGCTGCCGCTTCCTCGAACGCTGGAATTCCTTTCGGGACCTGCTCTCCCTCCTTTCTGTAGGGAGGAGAATGATCTGGTGTCCATGCCAGTATTGTCCCTCCACGTGGGATACCCATCGACGCATTCTTAACCGTGGTATATGCAAGCGGTTTCCAATTGTTGTGGGTTCGGAGGTATAGTTAGTTTACGCCATCGCCTCATGCAAGCACAGCACATCCCCGTGGCTAGCACAGTTTTGACACAGCGCACCATTTACGGGGGTTGCAATGCGGTAGAGCAACCGCCAGTAACGCTCTGCAACCATGTGCTGGTGACACTTCCGTATGTCTACTTCAATGCTGTCTATGGTAGGTACAAGCCGTAGCCCGTTCCAGAGTTGCAACGAATTCACTTAGTTTAGTTAGATCTAAAGTACGGGACGGTTTGTGGTGGGTATGGAATTCCGAAGTGTGCCTCCGTGTCGTCCTCAGCTTACATCAGGGCATAGCCGTGGCGCCGCCAAAAATATTGCTTCTACTGCCTGCGTCAGGCCTTGTACGTGTATGAGGCCACTATACACCAGACGCCCAATCCCACTAACGCACCCATCATCCCTCCAACTATCACATAGGTGTACGGGTTTGTGTACCAATTGAACATACCACGGGTTTGCTTAGATTCTGTTGGCAACACCCAACTACCTGCAGAAGCAAAGGCAGCCGCAGCACAAAGATATGCATGTACTACGCAGTTGCTGCTAGCTACGGATATTAAGTAGTTCCCCTTTAGGTCAATAGTCATTTAGCCACTCACCATGCTGGAAGAACGATGACGCCTTCTGCATGGATGTCGGCGAAGGGCCAGACACCGAGGACGAAGGTCTTGATTCTTGGTGCTGCTGCAGCGACGCAAGCGAGAGTGGAACGCAATCTGTACTGTTGGATTTTGTATTGTCCAGGGCTTCGGGCTGTACGACTTCCATGTAAAGTTGTTGCTGTGGCAGCTTGCGGCGGAGTGCATGCGAAGTCACAGCGCCCAACACTAGTACCAACAGCAGCAGTGGCTGCTGCTGGTTGAGGCATTTCCAATAGCGCATTATTGGTAATGTAGAGGACTTAGTGTGCAGTGGAACAAGATTATCCAGATCAGCGGCTGTTCCCTGCTGCTGCTTGCGCGTGTCTCCTAACGTGGATTGTTCGCGCTGTAACCGAAGATGGCTGTGATAACGAATTCAAGTACATGCGAGATGAAATATGCATCTACAGCGATAATGAACTAGAAACTTTGTATAGTAAAAGGCGGCGCGCTCCTAAGCCATTCAAAAAACACAGGGCAACAGGACAAGCGGGCGCCGCCGTCGGTCCACGGCTGGTCAGCACTACCACCGAGCGGGCCAACGAGCATTTTAACTTGGTCTAAGTATTCCCTTGGCCCACATCCTTGAGCTAAATGAGTATTAAGAGCTACAAAAATAGATAATCCCAAAACTAGGCGAAACTTCACCATAAACTTCACTGGGTTTGCTGTTCCATCTTAAGCTTTTCCCTAAGCCTAGTGACCCCACCTAATGCCAGCCCCCTTCAGCCAAGGGTGCAACATCAGCCATTTCGGGAAGCCCCAACAACCACAAAGCTGAAAGTTTTCAACACAAAAATTTGAAATAGGCTCTTCTGGTCCATTTCCCTACGGCCAAAGCAAGAGCTGCCCGCTAGAGCCCTACGCTGGTGAATCTCGAGGTATGGATCATTCTCAAAATGCGTCCCTTTGAATGCGCGGTTGCGGATGGGATCGCAGCCATCCAATTACGCGCTCCGTCAGGGACTTCTGCCGCTGCTGAAGCGCAACCCCGCATGACGGAGCAAGCGAGCCTGCGTCACCGGCACACCAAGCGAAAAACTCATGCACAGACATGTGCAACAACGCACCGCTTCTGACCCTGTTGGTTCACCCAACAGGGTGAGAAGCGCTCCCGTTCCTGCTGCAGCAGAATGTGCAGGAAGCTGCAGAAAACTACTTTTAACGTGCATCTGCAGAAGCATCGTGCTTCATTTTCTGCTGCAGCAGGAACGGGAGCGCTTCTGACCGACCCTGTTGGGTGAACCTCTGAATCTTGCCAAGGATGTGTACCGCGGCTCCAACAACTGCGTATACAAAAGCAAAGAAAGGACCTGGCAATGGTACCCCAACAGCACTGACAGAATATGTTGGCTGCTGCAGGAGCAGAAATCCTAGCAAAGGTCGAGCGTTTAGCAGTAGCTGTAGCAACAGCAACAGCTGCTCAAAAGCAAGGGTCACGAGTTTAGCAGTAGAAACAACTACAGCTGCTGCCGCACGAAATCACAGCAAGATGCCGTGGGTCACTGTCCCCGCGTGTGCGATACAAATACGCAAAAACTTACCTTCGAGGGATTCTGTCCGCAGACTGCAAGATCGAAAGCCTCTTCGAATATCTTGCAGCAGCTGCTCGGCAGCTGGGGAACTCGTGGCTGCTGCCGCCCTCGCAATAGCTGCTCGTGCTGTCTGCGGCATGTTCCACTCCACCGAGGCAGCTACTGTTTTCCCTGCGCCTGTCGGCAGCTTCTGATGCATACAACCCTCCAGAAGGAGCGAATGGCATTGAAGCAGCACCAACACCTGCAGGCGGAGGCAGCAAGCCACACAACCCTACACTTGTAGCAACAGCAGCAGCACAATCTGTGCGCCGACAGCATCGGCTCCCCGTGGTGTACCAGCTGCTGCTGTTGCAGTGGTAACACGCACTGTAGCACCGGTATCAAGCTGACCTGCTCTGCAGTTAAGGCTACAGGTGCGTGTACCGGGGCTGCAGCGTCTCGGCAGCTTGAGAAAAAGACTGCAGCAGAGTCATACAACCGAGCAAGAAGACCAAAAACACCCCAACGAGCCTGAACAGCGCAGCAGCAAAACCATCAGCAGAAATCAACACGTATCGGGTGTACTAGCCGCAGCACTGCGAAGATCATTATTAACTGCAGCACCTGGAAGTGGCGCAGCACCAGTTGCTTTATTTGCTGCAACTGTCGCTTCCTTTGACGCCCCTAGAAAGCAAATAGCAGCAGCTCTAAGGAATGTAGCGGCAACGACGACAACGGCAGCAAGCAGCAGAATGCAGCAGGAACAGCAGCAAGGTTAGCTCTGTTGAAAACCTGCACCACCTGGTTCTCGCGGGTGTTACAGCCTTGCAAGCACCGTGTGAGAGCAGCAGCAGCAAGGACCAAACCATTGGAGTGTCTATGCACTGCTGCTGTTGATACACTGCCAGAATGCTGGTCCTGCTGATGTCCACCAACTGCTGATTCTGTTGTGGAGGCTCCTGCTGCTGCTGCGGCAACGATCTCCCCTGTGCTATGCAGCATATTGATCATCTCGCTCAGCACTTGCAGTAGCAGCGGGCTGCACAAAAGACCGTGGAAAATGTCTGCTGCTGCTGCTGCTGCTGCTTTTCCACCTTGCCATGCTTCATCACATCCTGCTGCTGCCACAAGCGGAGCGCTGTTATCTTCACCCAGCTGCAGCAACTGCGGAATAGAAACACCAGCAACCGCAGCAACAGCACAAAAGAAACACCCGAAGCAAATCAAATCTCTCGGGGCTGTCATTCGGGCGGCCGCCTAAGTGTTAGAAGCAGCCGCCAAAGCAGCTAAAGCGGGGCAGCTGCATCAACAGCAATAAAAGACAGCAGGCAAACCACCAACAACCCACAGAGTGAGCCCCAGAGACCATCTTAAGGACCGCAAGCACAACTTGCTGCTGCAGTTCCAGCCGCTGTTCTATGGCCAGCCGCTGCTGGCGTTGAAGCAGCTGGATTTCGAGAAGCAGCTGATCAACAAGAGATGACGCTGCAGCAGCAGTAGCAGAAGATGGAGGCCGCATATGCCTTCTTAAAGACGGGGAAAAGAGAACGTCTGCTAGAACTATCAGCCTCTGGAGTCTGCTGCTACTGGTGCTGTCATGCTGGTGAGGCTTCACATTCCGCTCGATTGCCAAGAGCAGAGCACCAACGAAATTCCCCAAGTCAAGGGCCGGAAAAGGCTGCTGATGTCGTTGTTCCTGCAGCTGCGCTGTTCGCTGCAGCAGAAGTAAAAGCTGCTGCAGGTCGCAAGCAGGCAGCACCTCCCGAGAGACGCAATGCAAGAAGTCGTTTAACTGTTGCAGCCCAGGAATATCGGCAAGCAGAAGCAGCTGATGCAGCAGCCCCAGCAACGCTGCCTCTGAGTCAGTTGACGCTAGGGGGCTTAGAGCACGTGTGCACACTCCAGCTACTGTTCTTGCTGCTGCTGGCTCTTCTGCTGACACTGCGGCTCCTTGTGCTGCACCAGCGCCAACACTGAAGGGAGACAATAGAGAGGGACGAGGCACCGGATGACGGCGATGCATCACGTCGTCCTGTTGCTGCTGCTTCCTCCACAATCGCAAAAATGTCTCCTGGAGAGTGGTTACTGCAGCAGTTAATTCTTCACTGTGCTCTTTTCGTTGTTGTTGCTGCCGCTGCTTTTGTTGTTGAACCAATCGCCGTATGGCCCTCGAAAAGAGCTCACTCCTCGGGTCTGGAGACTCAGGTTCGTCTCCTGATCCTGATGCTGCATTTGCTGCAAACTCAGCCCGCTCACGTATCAGCACAAGCGCCGCTGCGGCTGGCTCTAACATGCGTGCTGCAAGTCTCACCGCTTCCAGCCCTCTTTCCGGCTGCTGCTGCTGCAGTTGAAGGAGAGAACAACAGATGGCTGCCTGTACACCTGGGAGCAGCCGGCGCACGAGCGGTAGCTGCTGCTGTTCCAAGCACAAGGCAGCGGCTACGTCACACCAAGCTGCAAGCTGCTGCTGCTTCTGCAAGAAGAAGTTGCTTCCCGGAGGGGACTTAGCAGCAGTAGCAGACGTAGCAGCAGCAACCGGGATAAGGAAGTTGGCGATCGCATCCTTTACATCTTTAGGCGGCGCAGCAATAATAAATGAGCGTAATAACGCCGCTGCAAGCGCCACGCGAGAGTTATTGCTGCCGACGCTGCTGCTGCTGCTGCTGTCACACATGGAGTGTCTAAGATATTTCGCTGCTGCCTGCTGAAGCAGTTGCTGGAGTCCCTGGTCGGAGGCCTGCACCAGCGCTCTAGCAAGCAGTGACTCCCGCACCAGCACCGGCTGTTCGTGTAGAAGCAGGGTTGACAGCAGCTTCATCGCAGCCATAAGCGCCCTTTGTTGTTGTTGCCGTGTTTGGGGCGCCTGCAGAAGCAAAAGCTCTTCTATCTGCTGCTTCTGCTGCTTCCCACCTAGAACGAAGCTGCGCGGCTGTAGCAACAGTGCGAGTTGCAATATGTCCTCTGCCGCCTGCCGCTGCTGATGTTGCTGCTGCTGACCAAGCAGCAGCAGACGGTGTTGATGCTGTTGCTTCTGTTGGATGGTCTTCTCCGCAGCAACATAGAATGCATCGGCAAGCGGAAGGAGTAAAGATAAATGCAACGAATGCTGCTGAAGTGCCTGCAGCAAAGCCTGAATGCACACAACAGGGGCTGACGCAATGGCTGCTCTTGCGGCAAGAAGAGATGTCGTAGACCCTGCATCTATCCCTTGCTGCTGCTGCTGCTGCTGCTGCCGTTCAAAACTTCGGCAGGCAGCGACAAACCGGCCAAGAATAGTAGGAACAGCATCAGCCCTAGAAGGCTGATCCAGCCCACGGTGATGCTGCGGTAGTTTCTGCTGTTGTTGATGCTTTTGCAGCTGCTGCATTTGCTGCTGCGTCGGCCTCTTTGCTACAGAGTGTGCGCTGCTTTGGCTGCAAGAATACCGCCGCTGCACCAGCTGGTGGTGCGGCAGCTGGTGCTGAAGAAGCCGCTGGTGCAACGCAATTGCTCCCCTGATCATGCAGCAGCAGGGACATCGAGTCCCACTGGCAAGCATCCTGGCTGTATGCCGTGGCGGCAGCAGCTTCAGGATGACTTAAAGCGTGTGGTTGCTGGTGCTTCCGGTTCTGTTTGTTTGCGATTAGCGAAGAGACAGCTGGTCAATTGTGTGTGTTCTGTGCAGCAGCTGCTGCTGCTGCTCTTGTCTCCGCAAAAACAACTGATGCCCCCCGCGAAGAGCCCCAATTAGTAACAGGCCCCCGGCTCCCAACAACCCCCAGGGCTAGACAACGAATTTCCCTGCTAAAGTTGAGGGTTCAGACTTAACAATTTGTTTCCAAGGTACTTAGGCCCATACATTGATTGGCTGTTGGTCAATGGTTTAAGGTTTAGGTTTATAGATGCTCATGTACTTCGCGACAATATAGGCACCGAGAGGCCATAGGGTCCATCATACACAGGTAGCCCGTCAAATAATGTTTTGAAAAATGTTGAATACTTGTATAAAATCTTAGTTATTTAGGCCTCATTTGATATTCTCAGAAAGTAAGATGGCCCGACCCTGACAACAGGTGACCCTACAGACTCGAAGCTACCCACAGAAGAATGCCCACGGAAGAAGACAGGCCTAATTGGTGATGCTGCTTGAGCAGGAGGAAGTTGCTAGTGCTGTAGCAGAAGCCACGCTGGTCCTACACCAGACATGTACTGTCGTTAAATTGCAGGGTACTGGGACGCCTAACCCGTAAACCCACAGATTCCGTCCGCATGTCTGTATCTGGGTAGCCCAAGTTCATATGCACTGCACCTTCATCAGGGCTTCTGTATAACACTTGATAAGGCCTACAGGGATGCATTCGCCTACATTAAGCATTTTCCCGTCCTACAGTTGAGCCATGTACCTTCTGACGCTATTACCTGTGTGATCGGCAGTATGTATATATTCCGGCTCCACTACTGGTGCTGTAGCGGAACAGCAACAGCAGCTGACTCTGCAGCTACTGCCTTTCTAGGGTTCTTTCAGTGAGCTGGGAGACGCCTGCCATCTGCAAGGTGAACTCACCAGCACAAGTCCACACGATGCGTTGCCTAAAAAGCAACCGTAGCTGCAGCTGCACCAGCTAATAAAGCAACCGTAGCTGCAGCTGCACCAGCTACTCCAGCTCTAGGCTAGATGCTGCTGCTGCACACAAGCTTTCCCGCAAGATCAAAACTCCCCTTGATCTCCATAGAGAAGCATCAGGTGCTGCTCCTCCAGCTGTTCGCCCAACAACTCAGCGGATGCAGCTGAAGTGTCGGATTGTTTGCTCCCCCCAAGCCATTGCTGCTGCTTTTTGCTCGTTTTATGCACTGACCAAAATATCGAATTGCATGCATATCCAGCTCTACCTAACCGTGTGCGCTTGCTGCAGCGGCGGCGCGGCAGGGGCTTTTGCCGATGACAAGCTATGCGCTTCCGCGCTTAGCTTGTAGGCACAGCAGCGGAGGCAGCACAGCTGAAAGTATCAGCAGCAGCAATAGAAGCAGAACCTACACATGCCCACGGCGACCTGGTGCTGCTCAACCAATTAAACTGCAGGCGAATTGCAAAAGTGCGCCGAGAACCCGTGGGCCTGCTTAATCCACATGGGTCGTCAAGAAGGGCTGTCTCGAGAATTTGCTGCAGCAGCTGCTACTCGTGCTGCCGCTGCTAATGCAGCGGCAATTGCTGCTGCTGACTGCTCCACTGTGTAATGTTTACCTCACGTTGTTCCGGCAGCTGCTCACGGCTGCCTCCCCGTGCTTCCGTTAGTGTTGCTGCTACTACCAATGCTGCACTTGCAGACACAGTAGCTGAACGCATGCAGGACTTCCTGGTCGCCAGAAAGTTTCAGCAGCATGCGTTCCTGCAGGTGCTTGTAATGCTAATGCTCCTGCTGCGTGCAGCGAGCCCAGAACCGACTGCCTGGTCCCAGCGAGGTAGCCCGTGTTGTTGAGGAGCCAATGGTTCTGCGAGAGTGTAGAAGACGGCGCTGCTGGCGCTGTTCCTGTCGCTGCTGCTGTTCTTGAGTGGGTGGGGTTCGCTTGCTGCCTTCAAATGCAGCAGAGTGACACAACCTTTGCCTCGAGAGGAACTTTTTGGCAGCGGCTGCACCTGCTGCTGCTGTTGGCATTCTGTCGCTGCTGCTTTTAACATATGCAGACACAAATGGACGGTGAGAAGCGTTTATACCCCTCCCCGCTACCGTTGCTGCTGGAGCAGTACCTGGGCCGGCGATTCTAGGCGGCCTTGATGATTCCGAAGCCCCCAAATCAGTAACAACAGCGACAGGACCTTCTACTACTGCTGCTGCACAAGCTGGTTCGCCTACGTTCCCCAGACGCCTCGTTAGTTCAGACGCTGTGGGAGGAGCAGCCGAACCAGTAGCTGGGGCTGCTGCTGATTGTGGCTCTGATTTAGGCAATACGTTTGCTTTGGCAATAGACTGGCGTTGCTGCTGCTGAATGTGCCTGCAGGCTAGAAGCAGTCGCCTGTGGATCTTCGCTTCGGTTGCGAGAAAAGCTCGTGCTGCATTGATGCGTTCTGCTGCAGCTGCAGATGCTGCATCCGATGCCGCTGTAGACACAGCGGTCACTGCTCCTGAATCTGAGCTGTTGGCCCTGAGAAAGTCAACGCTCGTTGCTGCAACCCCAGCACCACCCGCAGCTGGAGATGCCTCACCATCCGAGTCGCCAAAGAAGGCCTGGGGGAGCCGCACCTTCGCAGCGTTCCCTTCTGCTGCTGGTGCCACGGTTGCTGCAGAGTCAGAGGCGTCTGATGCTGCTGCTCCTGCAGCAGTAGCAGCAGCAGCTGCTGCTGCTACTGCTGCAGCACGGGGCGATGCCCTTGAAAGACTGCTGCCAGCGCCGCTTCCCCCTTTTAGCTCCTGCGCCTTCTCTGCAGAAGGATCATCATCCGTGCTGCTGCTACTGGCTTCTAACCTGCTGGAGCGGAAAAGTCGTAAGGATCGATGGTGAAGTAGTGGCTGCTGCTGTTGCATTGAGGAAGCAGCATGCTGCATTACAAGCGGCCTCATGAGTCGCGGTTCAACAGAGTGGTGACGCTTGATGGTGCTGCTGTTTCCACTGCGTTGTGCTGCAACCGGAGCTCTTATACAATGCCTGGTTGAAACGCTACCTGTTGCTGCTGCCTTTTCAGATTGCTGCAGCCGCCCTTGCTGTTGCAGCAGCAGCTCCTGCTGCTGCGACTGCCATCTGCAAACGCAGCTTGTCCTTTCACGAAGCAGACGGGAAACCTGTGGCTGCAGGTGTCCCACAAGTGAGTCCGCAGCAGCCGCAGCAACTGCTGTTGCTGCGGCATTCGCTGCTGCTGCTCTCCTTGCCTGGGCCTCAAGATGCTTCTTGTGGTGCAGCTGCTGCTGCCGCTTCAGGCGGGCGGCACATCGCACCTTCCGAAGAAACAGCAAAAGCGGCTGCAGCACCTCCTCCTTCATTGCTGCATCCACAAGCAGAAACAACGGCAACAGGAGCAACACCATTGGCAGCACCACTGCAGTAAGACAGTTTCGGCTTCCACCGTTGTGGCCGTCAGTGAGTCAAGGCAGCGGCAGCAACAAATGCCAACAGCAGCAGTAGCAGCAGCCACAAGTAACAGCAGCAGTAGCAACGGTTACAGATGCCAATAGCTGAAACAGCGCCGGCAACAGCGGCACCAACGGCTGCAGCGAGAGCGGCAGCATACCTGCGGGATCTAGGCCTACTGAATGGTTGGCATGGGGCGGGAGGTGGGATACGCGCAGAGAAGCTGAGTTCGGGATACTCGACAGCAAACGCCGCGAGTGCGACACCGGAATAATCTCATCCTGTAGCATAAACAGAAGCAGCAACAGCCGCAGTAACAGCAGACGCAGCGGCGGGCGGTCCAATGAAGAGTCCTACGTGAAGGCCCAACCGAGGCATAGCAAAGTTAACTACAGCAGCATCATAGGCAGTAGCCACATAGCACTACAGCGGCAGCAGCAAATTGATCAGTAGAATAAGTTGCAATCGAAGCAGCAACGACAGCTTTTTCATCCCAAAGCAGCTGGACGGCCCAGCGACCCAAATAAGACAGCAGCAGCAGCCGACGGACTTGCTGGCCATGAATGATGCAGAGGGGCAGCCCCTGACACTGCTGAAGCGCGGCCTCTGTGTCCCAGTGATGGGTCACCACCAGGCGAGCCAAAGATTCCGGCAGCTCCGCCATATCCGCCGCCAAAGCCTGCAGCATTGGGGTGTAAAAATACATCGACGGACGACTCAGCACTCTTCTTGTGTAACATCCGTACGCACGGCCAGCTGGCATTGTCTTCTACAGCTAACTAGGATCGCTTCCAGTGGCTCTCTGGGAACGCTTCCTACGACTAGCTAGGATCGTCTTGTGCGAACAGCTGGGATCGTCTCCTGCCAGCGAGAGTGCCTGCAGTCGCTTACCGCCAATGAGGCGAAGGGCGAGATGAGGACTAGTCCCCCCAACTGCAAATTACATTTAGCCAAACGGGAGGCCAAATAAGCCGCAGGACCCGTGCCTATAGACCTGCCAACACACCCAGAATCCTAGGCCCTAGACCCTAAACCCCACAAAAGCGCAAGCCAATCAGTTTGGGTAACGCATGCAGTTATCTCCTTCGAGCCGCTCTGCATGCGGCGTCCGCTGCCAAGGGTGTATTAGCAACTGTGGAGGCTTTTCGATTAGGGTTTACTAGTGTTAATTTGAGTTTATCAATATGGGCTTATAGGTACGGACTACTGACTAGGGTTTGCTTGCTTGGATTTATGGGCTAGGGTTTGTCGTATTGGCTGTCACCAAGCAGGGCTTCTGCTGCAGGGAACTGGAGCTGTTCTAGGCGGGTTTGCTAGTTAGGGCTTGCCAACAAGGGTTTATTGATTAGGGCCCACTGGTAAGGGATCAATGGTTACGGTCTACTCATTAAAATTTATGCATTAGGGTTCAATGATTGCCGTTTATTTACTGGTTCCGGTCTGCTGCACTAGGGTTTGTTGCACTACCTGCCACAGAGGATGATTTTTTCTGGAGGAAAGTGAAGTTGTTCTACGAGAAACTCGAGGGCGACTTTGGCGCAACGGTCGACACCAACAGAAGATGAAGGGAGGCCGGAGAGGAGGCCGTAGCCGGGGTATTCAAATACCAGGATAGGAAGACCCAACTGGCGGAAAGAACAACACAAAACAGCAAATACAAGACGAAAGTGTACGCAGGCTCTCAAAGCAACAAGCAAACAACAGCAGCAAGCACAGCAGATGGAGACAGACCATCAGCTGCACCTGAAGCAGCAGAAATACACCTCAAGCCACATCTGCTGCAGCACGCGCGCATCGGACAGCAGCAGCAACAGGAGCAAGAATAAGCAACAACAGGAGGAACAGCAACAGTAGCAGGGGAAGTAGCAGAAGCATCAATAATATCAATTGAAGCAACGGCGCCAACATCCGAAACCAGAACAACAGCACCGCTGGAGGCACCGTCAGCAGCAGCAGCAACACCAGAAACACACCTCATCTGCGACCACTTGAAGCCAACCCCTAACCATATTCGCATCGCATGCATTTCCGTGGAAGTAGATAATGCAATAATCGCTTCGGCTTAGACCCCCTGTGGCCTCCGTATCCCAATAGCTGCCAGCTGCTGTTGCTGGTGCTGCGCCTGGCATTGCTGCATCTCCTGCAGCAGCTGCTTCTCCTGAGGGGCTATCGTCTGGGGCCGCTGCTGTATCGGAGCTTGTGGAGTCGGCCGCTGCCTCGAAGGCATCTGGAGCATCAGCTCCTGCTGCTACTGCTGCTGTTTCCGCCGCACATCCTTCTACACACCTTGCTGCTGCAGCTGCAGCTGAGCCCATTTCATGCGGAAGCACTGCTTTGCGAGGCTGCCGCCGGCGCAGCACCCGTTGTTGCTTCTGTTGGCGGTGAAGCTGCTGCAGCAGTAGCATGTGCTGCTGTAGCTCTTTCCTCTTCTGATCCAGCTGCTTCAACAGCTGCTGCGTTCTCTCGTTCTCCTCATCACTCGCGGCTGCTCTTTGTGCTGCAACAGCTGCTTCTGTGCATGCTCCTTCAACGTTACTCCGGCGGCGATGTTGCTGCAGCGGCGGAAGGCCACTAGCAGCAGCTGCCGCTGCTGCTGCCGCAGAAGCAGCTGCTGCAGCAAGTCTTGCTGTTCGCAGCGCAGCAGCATGCTTGAGGTGAGACTGTGGAGAAGGGACAACAAGGAAGGCCGGCACAGCAGCAGGAGTTCCAGCAGCAGCAGCAGCAAAGCGAGAGCGCAGCAGCAGCAGACCGTCACTGCTGCAGCTGTAAGACGACGGAGGAGCCGGAAAAACCAGGGAAGAATCTATCAAGGGGTGCTTCCCAGGACTCAAAGCCGCCCCCATTTGGCCCTTGTACTGCTGTTGATCTTTCCACTGCTCCTCCTGCTGCTGAGCGTGCTGCACCTGCTGCTATGCCGCGTTCCGGTGATGCAGCCGCGCCTAGCGATGCTGCAGCAGCAAGAACTGCTGCTGCTGCTGCTGTTGCTTCCGTTGACTTCTACGCCCAACCTTCTATGGCCTAGACTGCAGAAGTACTTTCTCCCCCGTGTAGGGCTTAGACGTTGCACGTGTGAGCTTTTACTGTGGCTACAGCTGTTGGCGTTGACGCCGCTGCTGTTTCTGCTGCCGCCGTTGGTCTTGCTGCAACACCTGCTCGCAGTGATGACCCTGTCAGAATGAGAACAACTGAAAAAATCAATCCATCTACTGGCATGCGCACAAGTCATTGGTACTGCTGCAATGGGTGTTGCAGCTGTTGCATTACCTGGTGCAGCAGCGCCGGCTACAGCAGAAGGGCACGAACCCGTGTCCTACCACACAGATAGATAATATGAAAGTAAAAAACAAAACATAGAACTGAGGTGGACACAAGCTGCGAACACGCAGCCAAACCATTGACTTGCTGTTGCTGCTGCCACTCCCTCCGCTGCTAATGGGACAGCAGCAGAGGTCGACCAGCAGCAGCTGCTGCTGTTTATTTACGAGGACGTCATGAAGATCAACAAATACAGACGACAGAAAGAGGCACAGAAACCCATCGGGCCGACGACAGCAGAGGACCGGCTGCAACAGCAGCTGCAGCCGCTTCTGCTGCTGCTGCTGCTGCTGCTGCTGCCATGCTCACATGCATGGGCGGGAGATCGGCACACTTGTTCATTTACAGTGAAGTTGATGCTGCATTGGAGAATTAAATTGTAAGAGGGGCTCGTAAGGCGTGTCTGTAGGAGAGAGGAGAGTCGTCGTTGCTGTTGCTGCTACTGTTGCTGCCGCTGCTGCTGCGTGCGGCTTTGTACTGGTCTCCTCTCTTATTTAGACGGGACAGACGACTGCGGGAGCACCGGAATTTCAGCTATGGAAACAGAAGAAGTAGCAGCAACTGCTGGAAAGTCTCAACACGATGGCCCGCAGCAGCAGAAACAGCAGCTACCTCAGGAGCAGCAGGAGTACCAGGAGCAGCAGGCTGCGTTCCTGCGACACCGCGCAGCGGCACGGCAGGAACGGTTGCTAGCGCGGCAAGCACAGCGCATGCGCATTGTGCAGGGGATGGAGACTGCTGCTTCTGCCTCTAGCATCAGGAACTGCACAGACCCAAGGAACAACCAGGAGGGCTGTCAAGATGTTGGGCCGAGTGACCCCGCAAGGCTCCCCTCGCCTGGAGCGGACTTGCAGGCTTCATCCAGCAGCAGCAACAACAAGAGCAACGCTAGCAGATTGAAGCAGCGTGTTGATTTGTTTGCGGTTTGCCTTGGTATCGGTGCAGGTGTCAACACGATGCTGCGAGAGGAGGTGTCTCCTCACCGTTTGTTTGAAGCCCTCGGCTTCCCCTACGGCCCCGCTAGTTGGAATGTGCTGTGTTGGATATGCGGCATGTTGCTGTATCTCCCACTTCCTCTTGTGCTGGTGGTGTCTCTAACCGAGCAGCTCTCGAGGAACTGTAACAGCAGCATTAACGGTAGCATAAAAGGTTTCTTGTGCGCAGCAGCAAATCGCATCTCCCCAGCTCCGCAGGCTGGCAGCTCTGATGGGCCTAGGCCAAGGAAGCTGCAGCTCATTTTTGCGGCAGCAGCAAGGACAGCGGTTGCTGCACAGCCCCACTTCACGCGGCTGTCTCTCTTTCTTGTAGCCTTTTGTTGCACCACCACCCTCGTCAGGATACTTGCAGCAGTAGGGGGCTGCTGCAAGTAACAGCTGCAGCTGTAGGAGGAGCAGCAGCAGTAGTAGACACCGCACCGCGAGCATTCGCTGCTGGGCCAGCACCAACAAGTACGGGCGTGCAGTTGCTGATGCTGCGACGGATTCAGACTGCTGCAGCAGCAGCTGGCGCTGTTGCTGCCGCTGCCCATGTGGTGGGTACAGAAAATGCGATGGCAGCTTGCGCGCTTTGGCCACCGATTGTAGACGGGTCGAGTTGGAGTCGGTAGGGTGAAGAAGGGCCAGGGCTAGGAACTAGGAACTGCCAAAGCCTTCCTGCCCGTCGGCTGTTGCTTAAACCTTCGCCCTGTTGGGAGTGCAGCACACAGCAGCTGCTGCAGCAACCTCGTTTCACCAATGCCGCAGTCTCTGTTCCAGCTCTAACTAGCGCTGATCCATAATCAGCCAACACAGACGCCTGCTGCACCCAGCTGCTTTATGGTTATGCTGCACCCACCTACTAAGTTTTGCTAGTTTTTATTGCTACAGGGCAAACGGCCCTCGATGTATGGGTAACTGGCATGCTGTGTAAGTACTATATATTCACACTCATGTACTTATTTTCTAGGACGTACCCGCCTCCCGTTTCCTCCCGTGAGGGCGACGGCGTCGCGTTGGCTGCAGGCAACACCCAGTCGTATGGCTCAGAGCCACGTATTTGACTTAAAGAACAGTTGTTGTGTCGCTGCTGTTGTTCAGTTGCCTGTAGTCAAAAAAATGGGACGAACGAACAGAGAGCAGCGGAAGTAACAAGATGAGCACTGAACACCACGAATAAAACGAGAAGAAGCGCGGGAGGTACCGTAATACAATAATACAGTAGGGGGCCTGTAGAACTTCCCCGTCAGCAGTCCATTGTTCGTTTTGGATCTTGAGTAGCCAGATATATCCTATAAGTTGCTTAAAACATACCAGTCTATTCTATTGTTCTGTAGGGTGCACTAACTCACTCCGTTTTTCAGTAAGAGCAACACAACGCAATATCGGCACATGCAGCTCTGGGCCCCAGAGCAGGAGGGGTTTGGGGCCCTGTTTCTTCGGCGGGTTGCAGGTGTTGTTCGTATCTTACATTAAAGGCGACTCTTTTCCATTTCTCTAATTCCTTTTCGGCTCCTTGTAAGGTACAACCGTCTCGTTCCCCCGCACACTACATACGAGACCGACAGGCTCCGTCGGTGGTTCTCTCCACATCTTGCCAGCAGTTTGCAGTGTTGAACAGGTTCTTCCATGGTTATGACCAGCAGTAGAGCAGCTCATTATGCACCACATGCGCTGTTGGTATTCTCCTCATTAACTTCCGCTTAACGCCACCACCACTCTCCGTGCAGCCGTCTTGCTTCACTGTCGGCTGCATCCCTACTCCTCCATTTCCGATGAGTCGACTAATTATGCATCTTTTTTTCTAGTAGCAAGGCTATTTCGACACCTCCCCTGATGCTGCTGTGCCTGCAGCAAGATGGCGAGCACCGGTATCTCGTTAGATAAGATCCCAACGACCGATCTACTGGAGGAGCTGAAGCGCAGATACAGCTGCCTTTCCAAACCCGAAGGCCGGTAGGATTCAAAGTTTATGGTTTAGGGGTTGCGGTTAGGCCGGTAGGCGGAAGATCTGCTATTGACATATTGCAGCCACAGCAGCAGCAGTAGCACCAGGCACCAGCGGCAGCATACAGTGCCGCTGCAACGAGCAGCAGCCCACAAGGGCCCCTCAACGGTGCAACATTGTTACATAGTTCTGCTGCTACTGCCGTCCATGCTGCGCAAGAAGGATGGCTCTTCACGCAGGCATTGCTGAGTGTCCCGTGTTTGAGGAGGTTGTTGGTTTGAATCTGTTTTCCAGGTATATTTTTTTGGGGGCCCCGGGGTCGGGTAAAGGCACACAGAGCGCGAATCTGCAGAAGTCGCACTGCTACTGCCACATATCTACGGGCGATATGCTGAGAGACGCAGTGGCGGCAGGCACAGAGCTGGGCCAGAAGGTAGACGGTTTCGTCGTCTTCCCGTGATTATTATCCTTGTTCTTGTTGTTCTTTCTGTTCTCCTTGTTCATTCTTTCCTTTCTCTGGGTCGTGTTTCTGCTCTTGTCGTTACGCTCCAGCTTCTTAACCTTCTGTCGATTCTTTGGGTGCTCCGTCGTTCTCCTTCACAACTTTCTTCGGCGGCGTTTAAACATTTCGGGATGAGTTCCTGAAAGCGAACTCACGGGAGACAAGCTGTGTTGTTTTTTCCCCCCTGTCCCTTGCTGCGACAATCTTGTAAACACCAGGCTCAAGGAATAATGGCTACTGGGCAGCTGGTCCCTGACGATTTGGTCCTTCAGCTGCTTTCTGAAAGAATGAGAAGCCCAGAGTGTTCCCGGGGGTTCATCTTGGATGGATACCCAAGGAATCTGGAACAAGCGAAGGCGGTAAGTTGGCGGTAGCCGGTGTGTGTTATATGCAGCATATATATGCATATTATATGCAGCATATATCATATAGAATACGCAGTATTAATGGATGTTAGTGCATATACATGTGGCTCTTGCCGCTTTTTACACAGGTTGAGAATATGTCAACAGTGCATCTCTTTAAGATGTACTGAAGAGAGCGTTTTCAACCATGTATTGCCAGGGCTGAATGATATTTCTGGTAGTTGTGCCATTCTCTCCCCTTTTCCGTTCCTGTTCAGCTGGACAAGCTGCTGGATTCTCAAAAACAGAAACTCGACGGTGTTGTGTTCTTCGACACCCCAGAAGAAACTCTTGTGGAGAGAGTCTGCGGGCGCCGCATCCACCCCTCCAGCGGCCGCGTTTACCACACAGTTTTCCGCCCCCCGAAGGTTGCAGGCAAAGACGACGTGAGGCATAAAGTGCTGCAAAGATGGAAGAACACAATCTCCGCTGAGTTCAGATTAGTTAGCCGTTCTGTCGTTGTTCTTTAAACAGTACGCCTTCTGATTAATCGGTGCGCTCTCTTCAGATTACTGGGGAGGATTTGATTCAGAGAAAAGACGACAACGAAGAGACGCTGCGCAGCCGTCTGCAGGTCTTCAATCAGCAAACGCTGCCGCTGGTCCAGCGCTACGAAAAACTGGGGCTGCTGCACCGCATCGACGGGAGCCTCCCTGCTGCTGCCGTGAGCGACCAGCTGTATGCCTTCGTTCAAAAACGCCCCCATAGCGGCAAAGCATAAACCGCAAACTTAGTACTTCCTACTGCTGCTTCCAGATGACACCGACGCATTGCCAGAGGCCACCGCCTCAACACCGGCAACAACCCGCTTCCTCTTCCTTTTTTTTACTTCTTCACCAACTCTCCTACCCTTTTGAGTTTGAATGATATGCAAAGAAGGCTTCCTTCGCTAACTTGCTTAGCCTTACGAGTTTAGGTGATAGGCATAGACGGCTTCAATGCCTGTTCACTGCCTGCACGGCTTCCTACAGTCTCCTCGGCAAAGACGCTACTAGAGGTGCCACAATATAGTGGGTGGACCCAGATATGTGTGAGTAAAACTTAACTGCATGTTCTGACTAGAGGAAAGGGAAAAAGACGCGGGTTGCTCCTTCCTCCGAGGACGCCACGGGGGTGTGGCGTTGTGGTGTGGTGCGTTGTGTTGTGGCGTGTGGCGGCTGTTTTAAACCGGGTTAAACAATGAGCATTCCCCCTCTGAAAGTGTGTGCTATGCGGCACTATACTTGCTTGAGGAGCATCATAATGCTTGGGCAGGGTATTGCCTAAGAGATCTTACATACATAAATATGCGGCCTGGACGGAAACACTGCAGCCGCGGGCAGCCAAGAAGATGAACTTCCGGAGGGTGATGCATAAGCAGGGAGTACTGCACGTTGCAACAGGCAGAGGCTCTCGGCTCCACTCCTTCAGCTGTCCAGCTACTGTTGTTGTTGCCGCTGCGGGCTTCTTCGTCGTGTCTTTTCTGGCCCCTTCACGATTGCACGCGGTAGTCTGTGCGCGCCTGATTTGCGACAAAGAAGAAGCCGAAGAGGGCGCCGACGGTGCCCAGAGCCACTCCCGCTAGCACGTCTCTGACGCGGTGGAAGTGTTCGACCACTCGTGTGGCGGGTACGTACACCGCAAGGAGCAGCAAGCCGAACTGGATGAATGGAACGGCCGCCTGGGTGATCCAGTAGAGTTGTTCCACAGCTGCAGCGCATCGGCTTTGTCTTGGGCGCATCTGTTTCTTCGGCGCAGTGGTTTGCTGCTGCCACAGCAGGCGGCACTGCAGGTAGAGAATCGCAAACACCATCCCGCAAGCAGTGCAGCTGCTGTGGCCTGAGGGGAATGAGCGTCGCGCCTCTTCCACCCGATGAGGGTCTCCTGTGCAGAAGAAGTCTGGAATATAAACATCGTACAGGCCGCTGCTGTCTCTGCATGATACACGACTCCAGTCTGGCCTGCACACGTCAAGGAAGTGAGGCCTCAACGACCCGACCGCCGCCTTTAGCGAGTTCGTCAGGAGGAATACAGATGCCACCGACATGGCCAGAGAACCGCAGTAGGTGTACAGGTGCACACAAGTCTCGGGAATTCTTCGGTCGAGCACCACCACCACCGCCTGCTGTTCCCTTTCGCTCTTATCCTTTTCTTGAGTCGCACGCACAGCCCACAAAAGCACCTCCACTACCACAATGATGAAAGCGGGCAGCATCGTGCTAATCCAAAAGGCACCGGCAGCAGAAATTGACGCGGGCATGTAGGGAAGCGCTATGTCATCCTCGCCGCAGAAGGCCCCCCTCTCAACCGGTAGGCGAATCAGCATGACGAGGCCCCAAATCAAGATCGCAGCACCGCTCACCATGTGCACCCACAGACGAGAGAAGTACGCTGGGTACACTCGAGATTGAGCTCCTGCAGCACCTGCGGCTGTAGACGGGGGCCCTCCTCCTGGAGAGGCGGGAGGGCCCCTTGAATTCCCGCTCTCCACATCTCCAGAGGCCCTCGTACACACAGACTCACAAACCTCCATTTTCACAACTCCGCTACTGCACAGGGCGGCCCCTGACACCCCAAGGAGAAGAAATCAGCCGCGCTTGAGCCGGTGCGCTGCGGCTTGTTGCGGCGTCGCCGCATGCAAGAGGAACGAATTGCTGCAAAAATGGGCTTCCTCGTTCTCTTACTATTAGTTTTGTTTAGAGGAAAGGCAGAAAAAGGAAACGCACGAAGGGTGGAAGAGGTGAAAAGCCCCAAACCTACAGCCGCTCCTCAGCAATCCAACCGACGAGGACAGCTTCAAGCTTCCTCTCAGCAGTCGTCGGGCTGCTCCGCTCTACCCTGCAATAAACGGAAGATGATGGTAAAAAGAACAATATTTTAAGGTCTATTTAATATGTTCCGGCTATCGGCTTTCAACTTGCGCTTCTGGGTTGAACCAACCTTCCGCTCCCTGGCCCCCACACAGCTCACGCAGCTCTGCCTATCACAGCCTCGATAGGGCTCTTCTTTGCTGCTGCAACACTCGGGCAAACAAAGCAAACAGTAAACCCTAGACTTCAGACCATGAAAAGAAATCAAATTACTTGTTTTCCCTTTCAAATAAATGGGGTGATGAAAAGAGACTGTATATAGTGGCCCTTCTCAGAACAGGAGGCAGCCATCTCTAACAGCTCGCCAGAGTCTGTTTCCACACCGATCGATACAATGAATACACACTGCGCATTACCTACATAGATGCGTGCATATTAATTAAATTAGTGCACACGTAGAAACTTTTTGTGCGTACATTTGCCTACAAAACACGCATAAATCCATACATACACGACACAAATATATGAACACACTAGTCTCGAAACAGAAAAATGGCACAAATCCACACACCAGGCCAGCTCCTCGTCCCCGGTCCTCCGAATAGTATCCCAAGAATTCCATAAACCAACGACGGATAAAACTCACATATGCCGTCGTTCTCACCGATGTTTCCCCTGTAGCTGTCCACAAGTCTAATTCAACTATTCTAGACCTATGACCCCGAGCCCACCTCAATCTCCGGTAACACTCAATGGGCCGGCTACCCATAGGTACATCTTTGACTACAATATAAGCGAAAGACCTAAAAGAAATAACTAAATCTTAACCACTAAGCGAAAGACCTAAAAAAAATAACTAAATCTTAACCACTTAAAAAAAAAAAATGTCCGCTATTCACTGCACCCGGTGGAAACAGCGGGCGGTGGTGGCGAAAAAAAAAATGGCCGAGGGGAGAGCCGTTAGGGTGCGGCGACCGCCTCTGGACCCAGCACTTGAAAAAATAATTGACTGCGCACTGCACTGAGGAGAGTGCATGGGTTGTACATACAGGCACAGGCCCGTGCAGCTCCTGCTGGGCGTTCGTTGGTCCGCACATTCCGCCGAACGCATACATAAATGTTTTATCCCACACATTAATATCGGCGGGGGAGGGGGAGGGACAATGCCGCGCGGCGCAGCACAGAAAAAAAAAGACGTTGGGCTCCCCTCCTAAAAAAACAAGGGCACCGGTCTAACGGTGGACAGGCAAATAACCCGATAGGCGCCCCACTCCCCTTGTATTCCCGCGGCATAATGTGCAGTGAAGGCTAAATGCACACAAGCCAACCACTGCACCCTGCGCGTGTACAAAGACATTACCGTTACAAGGAAACATACGCAGGCGGTGAGTACGAGATGCTATCTCGTTAGGTAGTACAAAAGATGCAGCAAAAAAAGAAACAGAAATGAGGACCTGCTTGATAACAAGAAGTAAGCAGAAAACCAAACAAGAAGCATCCCGCCGTTCGTCCCTGCTGCTGCCGCCCAATTTAGGGGCGCAAGTCGATGATGAAGAAGGCACCGAATATAGCCACCATGCCGCCCAGCAACATTCCCGTGCAGACATCCCGGACGTGATGGAAATGTTCCAGCACGCGCGTGGCAGGCACATACAGGGCGAGGAGGAGCATTAAAGCCTGCAGAATGGGGACCAGGGCCTGAGAGAACCAGAACGTCTTCTCCATGAAGGCACCGAAAACCCCCTGTCTGGTCCGCAGCCGCCGCTTAGGTGCCGTTTGCTGCTCATGCCAACGGAAGCGGGCCTGGAGATACAGAACGCCGAAGAGCATGCCGCACATGGTGTACGTACTGTGGCCAGAGGGGAAGGAGCGGCGGGCGTCTTCAACGCGGTGAGCATCGTTCATACAGTGGAAATCTTCAACGTAAACATACTCGCCATTGCTACCCTTGCATTTCACCTGAGACCAGTCCGGCTTGCAGGCGTCGAAGAAGTGGGGGCGCAGAGAGCCCACAAAACACTTAAGAGAATCTGCAAACAACCACGCGGTTGCCATCGTGAAGCCAAACCCTCCGAGGTAGGTGTACAAATCTACAATCCACTGCGGCACCTCCCAGCAGAACATCCTCACATTGCTGCTTTGTTGTGCTTCCTTGTCCTCCGTTGCCCGCACCAGCGCTATGAGCAATTCCACCAAGATGATAATAATGGAAGGCACAACGAAGGAAAGAACCATCAGCTGCCCCAAGTTAATCGATCCCTTCTTCTTCGGCAACGCGATGTCGGTGTTATTACAAAAGGAACCCCGAACAGTCGCCGTACCGGTTAGGGAATTCGCTGCTATTAAACACACAGCCAACAGACTCAATATGTGCATCAGCACGCGAATAGGGTAGGAGGGGATGACACGGCCCAAAGAAAAACCCAAGGACCGCTTCAACGAACTCGGAACACCCGCAGCATCCACCTGCACCTCGCAAACCCCGGTTTTGGGTCCTGCGGTAGCAGCAACACCCGCGCTGGCGCTATCCATCTTGCGTCAAAAACTCTGGAAAAAAGTCAAATGAAACACAATCAGATGACCGACAGGCCGAGAGATACGGACGCAGTGACCCGAGCCACAGCGTCACTGAGTAGCAGCAACCTGTACGGGATGAGAAAGGCAGGCAAGTAGGGGCGAATGCTCTGCTTCGCTGCAAAAACCAAAAAGGCAGAAAGACTGCACGCCCCACACCTCGTCGGGCAAAAAATCGGACTACCGACTATTCAAAAGCACAAAAAGAACGCTTCCTTCGAATTCAGGAGAAAGCAACGAGGAAGGGGTAGGGGAACACCAGCGGGGTGTTCACTCAAATCGCAGAACCTGATTGGGTGACAGCCGGTGTGGGGTTGCTTGCAGACCTCAAGGTCAGCCCCAATATCAGTCGAGGAAGGGTTAAAATGCATGCAAGAGAATCAATCTGTAGTTTTCGCGATGCTTTTTGTTGTGATAGTTGATTACAACACCGGAAGAGCCTTAACCTACCCTCTAGCACCGGCACCCGGCGGGGGGAGCAACAGCACGAGCAGCAGCACCAGCCGCTGTAGCAGCTGCTGCAGCTGCAGCACCAGCAGCCCCAAGTGGCTGCAGCAGTTGCAATATGTAGAGCAAATATAATAAGTTCTCTAATTCAGTAGTTGGCAAATGCCATTATCACATACAGTTAACCAGGTTAATTAATCTTACCAGCAATTCCCCCTCCAGGCGCCGCGCCAAACCCTAAACCCGACACGCTATGCCCTAAACCTTCAACTGGTCGGAGCCCTCGCCAGCCAACCCCACACGGCCTCCTCTGCTTTGTGCGCACCAACTCTTCCTGCGCTTGTGCCGTTATCAGCAGCATAAGGAGAGCAAAGGGCAGCAGCAACAGCAGCAGTGGTGGCGGCAGCAGCAGTGGCAGGGCTGCCGCAGCGGTAGCAGCAGCAGCGGATGGCCTCGTGACTGTTCGGACTGGTTGTGCGTTTGTTCACCTTACAGGAGCAAACGGGTGTCAATTTCTGCTTTTGTATTACTTATCTGGGGCCTCCTGTAGCAGCCCATACCTACAAACAGCACAGGGGCCCCGCGGGGGCCCTCGGGGGCCCCTCCATCCAGTAGTTGCAAAAAGACACGCAGTGGATCCTTTTTGCATGCAACGGCCGTTCTAGTGGGCATGCGGCCGCGGCAGCCGCACCGCCAGCGACTTCCTCCACCCCATGCGCCCTGGGTATAGTGCTGTTCCCTCTGCTGCTACTGTTGTTGCTGCTACTGAAACTGCAGGTGCCTCTGCTGCTGCTACTGTGGCTGCCACTCTCTGGGGAACGCATATTGCAGTTTCACCTGTACCGTTGTACAAAGCGCCCCCTCGCTGTTGCTGTTGTTGTTTCTGCTTCTTCTGGTGCAGTCTTCCGGCCCCCGCGATGGCAGCGGTGTATCAGAGCCCCCTCCCGCCATGCCTCCAGACCGCTGGGGACCCAGGGGGCCCTTAGAAGGCCCTCCATACGATTACTATGGGGGCCCCCGCGGGGGACCGCTGGCGCCCCCCATGTACTCCTTACGCCGGTGTAGTGATAGCCCAGGACCACCGATGCTGCGTATCGCCTATTATGGAAGAGGGGAGGAGAGGGACGGGGGCCTTGGGGGCCTGTCCGACCCCAGGGGCCCTCCCCGTTTGCTGCAGCGGCGAGTGCCTCCAGACCAACTGCAGCAGCTGCATGCGCACGAGCAGCAGCAGCAGCAATACTACACAGAAATGCGGAGGCGGCCGCCGTCGTCTGCATGGAGAGCCCGACGCAGGAGCTTAAGCAGCAGAGGCAGCAGCAACAGCAGCAAAAGCTGCGGGGTAGATAGGCAGGGGCCCCCTGGCGCCCCCCGAGACAGACGAGGGTCTTTGGGGGATAGAGAGAGAAAAATGTGCGCTTGTTTGTCTGCACTCACAAATAGAAATTATTGTAGCATTTGCTGCTTCTGCCACCCCCAACCAACTGGTGCTGGTATTTATTCTGTTGCTGCTATTGCTGTTGCAGGAGCCGAAGCCGAAGCGTGAGCACTATTAGCGTCAACGAGGCGTCAGACTCGTCCTGCAACGAAGGGGGCAGCAGTTCGTATGAGCAGCAACAGCAGCAGCATCACCGGCCCCAGAGGTCGTGGCAGGAACGCCCCACTGGACCAGCAGCAGCAGCAGCCAGCAGCAGCAGCAGACCGTTGGAGGGGCACTTTCGGAGATCTTTCTCCAGGGCAAGCGGAGTTTCCGCTGTCTCCTCCCGCCGATCCCGTTCCCGATCACGATCACGATCTCGATCTCGATCCCGTCGACGCTGGCAACAGCGGGGAATGGTAATGCTCATGCATCCTTCAGGCTCCCACAACAGCAGCAGGTGGCATTCGGAGCAGCAGCAGCTGCTGCTTCAACGACAACGGCAACACGCGTGGCAAAAGCAGCAGCAGCAGTTTATGCTGATGCAGCGGCGCGCTACCAGGCGCAGCAGGAGCTGCAGCAGCTCTTGCCGCTCGGCCTCTTGCAGTAGCAGCAGCAGCGGCGGGAGGCGGCGGCGGCAGCAGCACCAGCAGCAGCGGAGACAGCGGGACATGTCTCCTGCTAGGTGGCGGCATATGCCCTCCAAACACCTCCCCAGGCAGCAGCAGCACCAGCAGCCTTCACCAGCAGTACCAACTGCAGCAACTGGCGCCCCCAGTGCCCGAGGCAGCCACCCAAGCAGCGGCGACGCCCTGCATGAAAGTGGAAGCAAAACGGTCCACGCCAATTGTGCAACAGACACCACCGGGGACAGCAGCAAGACCAGCAGCAGTATGGACAGCTGCAGTAGTAGCAGTAGTAGTAGTAGTAGCAGTAGTAGTAGTAGTAGTAGTAGTAGTAGTAGTAGTAGTAGTAGTAGTAATAGTAATAGTAGTAGCAGTAGTAGTAGCAGGCCAAGCGGCGCTGCTGAGACGCTGCCGAAGAGGTCCGAGGCCCACGGATCGCCACAACCAGAGGCTGCAGGTATCATCGCCAAGCCAAGCAGCATCAGCAATACCAGTAGCAGTAGCAGCAGCAGTTCAAGCAGTGAAGACAAACCTCACAGCAGACCAACAGGCAGAGCTGAAGCTGCTGGCAACAGCATCATCGCGCAGGAACCCAGTAGCAGCACCAACACCAGCAACAGCAGCCAGCATGCCGGCGACGTTATGGAAAGGAAACGGACGGCTGAGACGCTGCAACCCGCTATTGTTTCGAAAGATCTAGACGCGTGTAGCAGCAATGGCGGCAGCACCAGCAAACGGCCCCGCGCGAGCGGTGCCGCAGGCGAGGCCACTGGCAGCAGCATTGGCAGCGATGGCAGTGAAACAGCTCAGCAAACCTCAGAGCCAACAGCCGCAGCTCCCGCTGCTGTTACTGCTGCTCCAGAGGAATTCCAGGGCATGGGAGTGGCCTCAGGTGATGGCGTAACAAAGTTGGAGGTGACCAACAACCACAGCAACAACAGCAGCACATGCAGCAGCACAGCAAACAGGGAAGACAAAATGCGGTGGAGGCAGCAGCGTTTCAATGAATTCAAAGCGACCCTAAGCAGCAAAGCAGGCAGCCCTGTAACAGCAGATGCTGCAGTGGTGCCTTCTGCGACCGTTGCTCCTGAGGTCCGCAAACGGACCAGCCACGAAGCGCCTCCCTCTCAAGTACCCGCTGATACATCTGCTGCAGCTGCTGCTCATCCAGCCGGCGCGATGCAACATCAAACGCACAGCAGCAGCAATAGCAGCAACTTGTGTCAGGCTCCTCCCGCCACAAGCAGCAGCAGAGGCTCGAGTGTCGTGCAGGCTGAAATTTCCGCAGCAGCCGTTGCTGCTGCTGCGGCTGTCAGCTTGGAAGCCGCACACGGCCCAGGAGATGCAGTGAAAGCTGCAGTGGCAGCAGCAGCAGCCGCAGCGGCAGCGAAAGTAACAGCAGCGGCAGAAGCAGCAAAGGCAGCAGCGCCACCCAAGCAGTCGAGCAGCCGGTGGGACAAGTGCCCCGCGGGGAAATTGAACGGTGCCCTGCCTGCTGCTGCTGCTGCCAAGCAGGCAGCAGCAGCAGATTCCCGAGCAGGCAATAGCAGTAACAGCAACACTGTGAGAGCTGAACAGCAGCAACAGCAGCGGCAACAGCAGCAGCAGCAGCAAGCGGACTCAGATGAGGAGTACACTGTCGCTCTTTCTGGCTGCATACCGCGGCCTCTGCCCTCTAGACTTCCCCCTCCTCTCGGCTGTTCTTATGAAAACCACAAGCGGTTCCTGTCTCTTGTCAGAAGGTCTGCTGCTACTGCTGTTGCTACTGTTGCGGTCGCTCCTGTTGCTGCCGCAGAGGTTATTGCTTCCTGGCCCGAAAAGGGGAGGGGATTGAGCGCTAGCTGTTGCTGCTGCAGTGCCATCCCCTCCTGGTGCTGTTGTTTCCATCTGCTAATGCTGCGTGTGTTGTTGGCGTTTGTTGCAGTCGGCGTACCCTGGGACAGCAATGGCGCATTTCTGTGCTGGAGCTGCAGCAACGGCAGACGGAACATTTGCTGCAGCGCATTGATGTCCGTACCTGCTGCTGCTCGTGCTGCTGCTTTTGTTGCGTTTCTGCACTTGCTTGTGTTGCTAAAACCTCTGTCACCAGCTACTGGAGCGGACGCTTGCAGGCACAGCGTTTTCGCTACCGCCGTACCGCCTGCTGGAGTGTATGTTTTCTGTGCGCTGCTTCATGTCATGTTTTCTGCAGCATGCGGCTGGTGCATTGGCGGAACTGGAGGTCCTGCGACAGCTGCTCTCATCGAAGCAAGCTGCACCCGGTGCGGATCTGTTCGTGCTGCTGCCACAGCTGCCCCTTGTTTTGGTATTGTTACTTCTTGCTGCTTGCTATTGTTGCCTTGTTCGTTACTTGGTGGTGCTGCTGCTGTTGTTGCTGCTGTTGCTTTTGAGTTTTGCTGATGTGACTGTTGATAATTAGCATTTTCTCGTTAGTAGCTGTTGTTGCTCCTGTTTGCGCCGGTGCAGGAGGTGCACAAGCTGCGGACGATGGTTTGCGTGGTGGGGAGGCAGCAGGTGCAGCCGCAGCAGCGATTTCATAGCGTCTTCCTAGCTGCAGCGGCAGCGCGTCCGTGGAGCAGCAGCTTTCGCTGCTCAGGTACATCATTTTTATTTGTTGCTGCCGGCACTAGCCACGCGTTGTTGCGATGACTTATTTGCAGACCTATGCAGCAGCAGCAACAATCTTGCAACAGGAGCAGCAGCCGGGATTGTCTCATCAAAGGGTGCCATTGAGCAGCTCTGCAGCAACAGCAACCGCAGAAGCTTTATCTCTTGCTCTGAATCAGAGGCCGCCCCCTTATTGACTTAGCTAGTAGCCCAAGTAGAGCCAGGCGGGCGTTTGTGTTGCACGTGCAGCCTGGCGGCCGCTGCAGCAGCAAAAGCTCCAGACCCGTGAGGTGTTCCGCAGCAGCGTGCTGCTTGAGTGTCTTAGATTCGAGGCGCCTGCTGCGGCGACTCCGTTGTCCTGTTTTTGTTTGCTTTGGGCAATTATTTGCCCATTGTTTGCCTTCTTGACACGCATATCGTCGTTCTCAGGTGTACAAGCAGCTGCTCAGGTGTAGAGGCAGTAGCTCAGATGCAGCGTTGCGGAACTGTGTTCCAATACTCTCTAGCTTATGTATTGCTGTAAAAGCAGCAGCAGCAATACATACGCTAACTTCGGTAGCTGCTTTTGATGTCGTTGCACCTACAAGTGGGACATCATGTTTGAATGCGCTTCGGGAGCTGGGCGCACTTGGGTGATGGGGATGTTGTGCTGCTCTGGCGGGGTGACGCCGTCCTCTTAGGGTTTAGGGTTTAGTCTCCAGTGTTGCTTTGGAACACGCCTATGGGCATCGTGCTGGTGCAACAGAGCAGCTGACGCAGTGCAAACGGCGAATACACAACAGGCTGCCTGAACAGTACAAACAGCGTATACGGCGTTGGCCGTAGACAACCTTAACCATCGACCATCTTCTGGGCCTGTAAAAGGGGTATTGTTAGGGTGTTGCTGCATCGCTTTTGGCCTTGGTTTATCACCTGTGGATGAGCCGTAGTAAGAATTATTGAATATGCCTCGGCTGCCTTTCTAGAAGGTTGTATGTGTTGGATGGTAGTGAAATAACTATGCTATGGTTATGCGTAGCTGCGTAGCTAATAAACCAGATGATTGAAATCTTTTGCGTAATTAATACATCCTTCAAGATTATAGGCCCTCTGCAGGTGCTTCCACCTCCCAGCCCCGAGACAGCGGCCGCTTTGATGTCTCTGCTAGCAGCTGCTGAAGATCTCCGCCGTTTCCGCCCATATTATGTTCCCTTTTCTTTCAATGTTTAGTTTGTTTTACTAGCAAAGATGGAGGCTTTACTCCTCTCGTAGGCATGGCAAATGGCTTGGAAGTTGGGACTGGCGTACACTCAGGCCCCCCGAGGCCCCATGCGTCTTTCCGCGTTATGTTTGATTTTCAGCATTTTGCTAAATAGTGGAAAGAATGGAGTCATGAGCCTACAGCTGACTCCCCGTACGCAGAGGTGTCCTAACACACCAGCAGCGGTGTCAGGAAAAGGTGCCACTCCTCCCTTGTTCATAGCTTATTCTCTCCCCAAGCCTTTTCTTCTTTTCAGAAATTACCACACCCTTTCAGATGCTTTGATCCCTTCACAGCCTGCTGATGGTGCTGCCTCTTCTGCCGCTGGAGAAAAATGTCTTGGCACGCAAAGGACACCATCTGCAGGAGCACCTTGCTTGCCCCAGTCTGGCGCCGCCTGCTCGTCAACAGCAGCAGAAAAAACGACAGAAACACAAGCAAAAGCAAATATACCAGCACTAACAGCAACACCAGCAGCACCAGCCACTGCGGACGACGAATTGGTAGCTGTTATACAAATCGTACATGCGCCGCATCATGCTGTCGTTGCTGCCTTAACCCAAGAGTCGCTGCAATGTTTGCTGTGGGGCAGCGACAGCGACGTCCAGGTTGCATACGAACTGTATACCACTGAGCAGCTGCAGCATCAGCATCAACACGAGCAACAACAGAAACAACAGCACGACATGCAGTTCCGACAGCAGCATCAGCAGCCGGAGGTGCTACAGGCACTGGATGAAGGAGCAGTGGATGTTCGGGTCTTCTTTGAAAACCGTTCTGGAGCGTCCGTGCCCTTCAAGAGTAGCAACAACAACAGCAGGAGAAGAGAAGAACGCGGGCGAGTGTTGGTGTGGTCTCTGCTTGGAGTTTCTGCTGCAGCAGACCTGGTTACTCCTGCTGCTGCACGTCTGCCTGACGGTGCTGCAGCAATCCGTTCAGCAGCAGCAGCTCTGGAGCAGCAGCATCAGCAGCAACCGTTGCAACAGCAGCTGCTGCTGCTGCAACGGTGTCGCGCTGCGTTGCCGATGCGGCAGGGGGCCCTGTGGTCTTTCCTCCTTTGCGCTGAAGTCGCTGCGAAGCTGCGAAACAAAGTTGGAGAAGATGTCCTTCCACTTGCAGTACAGGGGGTTCAGGTGTATATACGCCTCAAATACTTACAACCTGCTTGCCTCCTCGGCTGCCCGTGTCGTCGTATCTATGTGTGTGTCTCTGTGTGCGTTTCTCTCTGAGTTTCTCTCTCTCTGAGTTTTCCCACCGTGAGACGGTCGTACTATCTGTTCTGTCTCTGCTTCTGTCTTTGTATTTTTGGTACCTACGTCTTTGTCGTGTTTTTCTCTGTACGTATCTTTGCCGGGCTCGTCATTTTTTGTCTCTTCGTCTAGATATTTGTCTGTCTCTTCTTTCCCGTTGCTAAGGCGCTTCCTCTTAAATCCGCTGCTGCTGCTGCATGCTGCTCATCCACCGCCGTGTTGCTGCTGCATTGTTGGTCTTGCTCTTCCTGCAGGCCGCGCCGCAGCTCCCGCTCTCCTGGTGTACGCTGGGACATTCGCTGCGCCTCAGAGGCCGCCTTTGGGAGAGCAGAAGCTGCTACAGAATAGCAGCACATCTGGCTGCCTCATCTTCACAAACTATGAAGTCCACTGCTGCTGCTCCGTCTCCCCCTTCTGCTGCTAAAACCCCGTGGGCTCTCCTGGGTACTGGGCCTAGAGCTGCACTTGCTTCTGCCGCTGCTGCTGCTGCTGCAGTACCTGCAAAGCTGCTTGCAGCGCTAGACGAAACCCTCCTGAGGGCTCGGACGGATCCCAAGGAGCTGAGGAAAGCTCTACCTACGTTGATGTGAGCAAACATCTCCTTGCTTCTGCTGTTGCTGCTGCTGCGTCTCCTGCTGCTGCTACAGCTTCTCTCGCTGCCCTTGCTCTATCGCTTCGGGGTGGTCCCTTGTGGTACTGGACGCGAATCAGCTTCCCTTTGCTACTGCACCTTCTGCTTTTACTGCTGGGTGGTGCTTCAGGAAAGCTGAAGTGGAGGCCCCGTGGGGTTTCGCAGTTGACGCGAATCCGCCGGAGGTTGGGGGCATCTTCGTTGCCTATGTGGTGGAGAACAGCAAAGCAGAGAAAGCAGGACTGATGCCAGGTGAGGCCGCTGCACCACCCAGGGGGAAAAGCAGGAAGCACCGCATACAGCCGCAAGCGCCCACAGAGCAGTAGCAACAGCAGCAGCAACAGCAAGTGACACACACAGCAACAGCGAGAGCACCAACTCCTGGTGTCTTGCAGCTGTGCGTTTCTGTCTCGGTCACTGTGAATGCGTGTATTAGGAGACCAAATTGTGGTGGCAAACAACTCCATACTCCTGGGGAAACCTTTTGAGAGCTGCCTGGCCTCGTTGCGTGCTCGACAACGACCCACAGCGATACAGCTGCAGCAGGTGTTGCTGCCTTTGCAGCTGGAAGTGTACAGGGGGTCGTTCCCAGTGCTCTACGGGGCCCCTGCATTGGCTAGCCTTCAACGGCTGGGGGCCTTGAAGGAGCTGCTGAGTGGTGATAACAGCACGGAGCAGCAGTACAGACAACAGCAGAACAGCCCACTTGTCTACACAGCTGCGGGGAGCCTCAACGCGGTTCTTCTCGGTGGGGACACGAGAACTAGCGAGTTCTTTTAAGACACCACGACGACCCAAAGCATTGCATCCCGTTGCTGTGGTGCTGCAGAGACTCTGATAGCCCCACCAATGCAGGCACGGGGATCTCATTTTCGAGAACATAGTGATTAAGTACAACAGATGAGTAAGTATACGAAATATTTGCCAGTGGACCACTGGAACGTCGAATTCGTTATAACTGCAAGACGAAGTACATTGGCTCAGTGGATTGCGCTGTCTGTCTGCTGTCAATCGGTCTGTATTTACAGGGTATGCAGCACTGAAGGTTCCACAACCACCCTTAGGTTTTTGCTCTAGCGAGCCCGTCGAAGAGGGCCTTCTGCTATAAAACCATCCAATCGCTCCCCCCGTTACCAGGGGATCGGTAGACCAATGCACCATTGCTTTGATAAATGATGCCTGTCACGAGGGAAGGGGCGCTGCAGGCCCGTGTGCCCGTCTGCGCAAGCGGTCTCTCGACATAGCGCTGCTAGTGAAAAGCCCTTTGGGTGGGTAGGTGGGTGTATTTGGCGTATTATATATTTCGCGTGTTCTTTGTAGATGCATGCATGTGGTCAGGCTGTGCTCTCATTGCAAGTGTGTTTTGCTTTCGTTTGCGGGCATTTGGGGCGAGTTTCATTAACGTTTCTCTGATCTGCCATGAGCTTTGCCCCTCCCCTTCCCTCTGGGGTGCATCTGCAGCGTGTATTTGTCTGCCGGCGAGCAGCAGCGGTCGCCCGTTCCGCGTAGTAGAAGCAACACTTACGATGCAGCAACCAATGCTCCTTACGCTTGAGCCACACATACTCTTTTTCTCCTTAAGGATGTGAGCAGCGTACAGCACCACCGTTCAATGCAGTGCGCCACTCTCCGTGTTGTGCAATATACACCCTTGTACCACCCACTGGAGATTACTTGAATACATACCTATGGGTTTCTGGTGCTGCTCCATTCTGGAGAAGGCGATGAGGCGGTGATGCATAGAGCTTATGACTTACAGGAAGACAAAATAAACCCGCCCATCCCATCGCTAAGCAAATTCTACATGGTGAGGACAACAAGGGGAAAGAGTGGAAAGAAACTGGTGGGCCTGCGCTATGCGATTTCAGTTGGCGAGTTTGCCGCTCATTTTTAGCCGCTGTTGAACAATAGTCGGAAGGTCGCGGATTCGATTCTGCCCTGCCCTCTTGCTGAAAAGTTGTGCGACATCTTCAATTTGTCACTCTTTTGGACAATTTTCATTGATTTTGCTGCTGACGTTACGTTACTGCTTGTCAACTCACCGGACGGTCACAGGCGCTGAAGCAGCGACGGTGTCATCGTCTGGAAATCTCCGCACGTGTGCTTGATCGTGTTCGGCGTTCGTTGTTCAGGGAGTTCGGTGTGGAAAATTGCGGCGGAGCTTTTGTTGAGTCTCTACGGGACCTGATGACAATATTTGAAAAACGGAGGCGAGGGAGCAACAGTTGCAACGTCTGGTCTAGCCTGCGCAAGGAGGAAATGCCCGTTGTGCCTTGCTTCCTGTCCCTTCAACTTACGTTGAAGCCCCCGTCACCTGTGATCCCCCGGGCGACTGGATGGTGCAGATGCACCTATATAAGAGGCGAACGCGCATGCTGAATCCCCGGAAACACCGTGTCAAAAGTCACCAGGGAAGCGCATGCACAAAATGCATGCACCAAAGTGCATGCAAGAGAAAAATGCTCATGTATTTGCGTCGGTGTAAGAGACGAAATGGCCTGCATGCACACAGAAGTACTCGGGAAAGCGTGCAGAAGGCTCCAAAACCCCAAATTGCCCATACAAGGCATGTGAAGTTACGGACGCACCGCTCTATACCAAGCACGGCGACGCGTGTAGAAGATCCATTTGTGAAGGAATTGTTTGTAACGATTGGGGTTCCACCGCTGCTACAAAGAAGGTCGATTGCAAGTCGCTGTTGCTGCTCCTTCGGCATATTGGGTCAGAAGCTGTTGACGGTATATCAGTTATGGTCTTCGATGTTAAGCAGTCACATAGAAAACAGACAATTATAGCAGTCTCAGAGGTTCTTGTTCTGCTTACTCTTCGTGTGGCATGTGATAGATTTGTGCCTCCATCTGAATTACCTGCAAACAAATGGACAGGGGGACTAACTTTTGGCTGTAGTGGCGACTTTCGAGGTCTACCTTTTCCGTAGAAAACTCAGTAGCGCATGTACTGCTTCCTGCGCCAGAACTCAGCAAGTGTCGAAGCTGCTTAACGCTTTTAAGAAACGGGATGATATGTTTGTCTTGCAAGGGCCTGCATTAAGGCCGTATCTGATAGTAGTATCTTGGTACAGAGGTTAAAGGTGCCGAGTACCGTTGTACTTGGGAACGTCGATGATGCGCGCACTTGACGTTGCGTCAAGTGCGCGCCAAGACTGACGATTGTGTACTTACAGAAAACCCGATAAAGATGGATATATGCTGATGCAAACATGACTTTAGCATCACAGGAATTTTCGCATATGTAATGACACAGTGTGCAACACACCGACCCCATCGAGGGGCTCGCCTGGTGAAGAGTAGCGCACCATATAGGAAATGTTTTTCAGCTATAACTTCTCAGAAAACACCGACTGCAGCCAGACCGTATTGAGTTTAGCTCCCACATTACAGTGGGAGTCGAAGAGGACTACGGAGCTATCTAAATGGAAGGAAATCATGATAATTCAGCATCTAGCCAGACTGACTCGGGCGGCGTAAAACGGCAACTAACGGAGAAGTAGCAGTGCAAAGCCTCCTTAACGCCAGGTTAAGCTTAGCCCAGCCAGGCAGCTGAGGGTGGCGTTGAAAAGCAGTCCAAGGAGAAATAGCAATGCAGGCTTCTTCGAGCGTTGTTCAAGTTGGCCGACGGTGGGCTCCCGGTACTAAACGTCGGTATCAGCGCAATCCTCACTACGGGTGAAACTTAATCAGTCTACAGCACGGATAATTTTGCTCTACTAGGGCCTATTGTGTAACGCTTGTCACGGATCATATTTGACGACTATTGTGAACTGCGCAAGAGCCAAGGCACTTAAAATGACTCTTCCTTAAGTGCACCTGACCTCTCCCCCGGCGCTTAGCCCACTGAGCTAAGGGAGCCCGGTCTCCCGCACCACCTGGCGCTTAGCCCACAGAGCTAAGGGAGCTCGAAGAGGAAGTGGCCTACCATGCGTTGCAGTGCAGCTTGATGTACCTCAAGGTGCAGGGCAGCCCCACATACAAATACAAACAAGCCCTCCTGGACGTTCGCAAAAAACACTGTAGACAGTTGTTGAGAACTTTTGGCTGAGTAAAGGTTGCCTGCTAGTGTTGCGTAAGTGTTCGTCTGCCCACTTCAAACAGAATTGCTAGCATCGCAGATACAATGCTACAGCGGGCGCCTGTGCCCAGCACCACATGGGAAATGTGTGTTGCTGAGCGAACATGTTTTCGTTAATACTCTCGCTCGCCTTGTGTATAAATAGGAAGGCAAAATTATTATTATGCTTATCGATTTTCTCTCATCTTCTTTCTATTTGAAAACGAAAGTTGGCGTGGCCCTCCTGTCTTTGCGAAGTCCGGCGTTAGCAGAGGGCTCGGCGCGCACACACTGACACAGAAGAGGGATTGTACGCATCAAATAGCTAAACAGCAAAATGTCTTTGAATTTACTCTACAAATCGATTAATACGATGCTATTAGGGGGCTTATCAATGCACTGTGTAGATAGACCTTACAAGGTGTACGTTTGTTTCCGCCCTTGGCGACTTTCGCCTCCATAGGGGGGTGCAGGATTCCTCAAGCGGAGAGGTAATTCGCTGCAAATATAGGGCTTAGCAAAGATCTTCCTGTTTTCTAAGGGTGTGAACCTGGGATTTACAAATTAGGGCTAAGGGTTTCTCTACGATAAGGGGCGGTCGCGCCCCACCTACCAGCAAGGGGTGCCTGCTATGCAACCGGTGCTCTTTTGTCGCGCCTGCCGTTCATCACGAGCGACACAGCTCGAATTTCTGTGGAATGTTTCGGCGTGTGCTGCACTTAGCTTTTTATTTTGTGCCTGTTTCCATAGAGTGCTGCTGACTAAGACGCAGCGGCGTTCGCGAAGGCAGACCAAGCGGGTTCGTTCGGCAGTGCAACCAGAGAGCTGGTAGAGGGGGCGGGTGGCTGAGGCAGTAATTCCTTGAATGCTTTCATCTTTGCGGTCGCGCAAGCTGTTTCCACCTGCTTTTGAAGTGTTATCGTGGGTTGCAGCTGTGTAGCACGCTGGCACTATTGACTCTCCTCTCCTGCAGCTCCCCTGCATCGCCTGTGGCCTGTCTTGACAGGCTTACGGCTTCCCTGCTGCCTTCGGACCCGTACTGTCGGGTCCCACCTGCAGTCTCTTGTGTCTTAATCTTTCCACGTCCCCTGCTTTTTCATTGGCCCTCGAGGTGTCTCCTGCAGGCCGGGAGAGATTGCTGCACTGTCGCCCCCACTTGTCCCCCCCTGACTCTCCGCACATCTTCTGCCTCCACTCTTGACTCATTCATTCCATATCCACACTAGACTCCGTCTCCTGTCTAGCACAGCAGTTTGCCCGTATCTGGCAGCTGTTGCCGTCGCTACGGGCCTTCGTCGCGGGATATACGTGTTGTTTTTTTCTCAAGAGAGGGGAGTGAGAGTCCTTTGTGTGCCGTCATAAGGCTCTTATCTCATGCCGTTGTGTTCCCCGGAAACTCCACTGTGAGCTAAGCTATGGGGCTTTCAGATCGGCAGTGATTTGCCCCGTTCCATTCTTGACAGGCAGCCCCTTCTCATTTTCTTGAACAGCAGGTTCATTAATATCATCAACATCCTCCTGCTTGTTTGTGGGAAACTTTTAGACCAAGACCTCTATTGCTGTTGAAAGTCCACCTGCTGGTGGCGTTAGCGGCACTGCTGCTGTGGGGTTCCTCTATAAGTTCTTGAGCCATTGCCTCTGTCGACAATGCATGCTGATGCGGAGGGCCCTTTGGACCGACACTCGGTGCCGGCCACATCGACAGCCTTTCCGTCTCTTCCCTTCTTGACAGACGCATATATCCAGGGGCCACAGTCTTCTGCAGCAGCGCAGCAGCACTTTTTGCTGCTGCAGCCGAGCAGCACCCCAGAGCCCGTCTGCGGTCCTGGGGTGGAGCGGCTTAGCGCCGCAGGTGTTGAAGGCTGGGTGCCAGACACGACAGCACCGTCTGCGATGCATCTTCTGGGAGCTTCTCGCGACGGAGAGGCGGGGGATTTTATCTCTGGAGTTCAAGACCCGACATCGTTTGCAGCTTCATACTTCGGCTCGTACCTCTGCTCGCCCTCTACAGATAACGCGCAAACCCCTACAGCAGCAAACGCTCATTCTTCTCTATCACCCATTCAACTTGTAACGAGTCCAGAAACAGGAGGCGGCAGCAGCACCGTTGGCGGAGCTCCTCTTGGAGGGCATCCACTTTGCTCTGGAATGCCTTTCCCCTTCTCGCAGCCAAGCCCTGTGACCGGTGGCCTTGCACAAGAAGGCCCCCCAAGTGATGCCAACCAAACATATACTGTGCCGCAGCAAGAAGCTACGCATGACACACAGGGATTCGCGTCTGACTATGACAGACTCACGAGGGAACTTGGCAAGGACTGTGCCACCTTGAGGGATTTGGTAACTGATAAGTAAGTTGCGCAACACAGTGTCCGATGCCTTGTGTTCCCTGAGCTGCAGCGACATCTAAGGCCGCCTGTCTACCCTACCTTGAAGCAACACCTGCCCTTTAAAACTGTTATGAGGAAAGTGTTATGAGTACATTTTATGGGGTCGTAATGCCGTACAGGCCTTTCAGTTGGCGTCAACCAACATCTGCTGCTGGTAGTACGACTTCGCTGCAAAACGTGGTTTGCACTTGTTCTTCTGTTCTGCCTTCAGTCTATCTTCCTCTGATGAGCTGAATTCAACGCTGGATAAAGCAATTCGGTCCGCTGACCAAGTGGCTAGCGTGCAGCGAAAGCTGCTGCTTTCTGTAAATCAACAGAGGCACCTGATTGCCGACAGCAAGATCATTCACTCCAAGCTGCTAATGCTTCACCGCATTTTTCAGAAAGTTGACCCCCAATACAGCCAGTGGCTCGAAGAGCACGACATCCTTAAAGACCATATTCAACGGGTGGAGCAGCAGCACCGGGATTTTGTGGGATCAGAGGATCTGGGAGTGGACAAGGCAGACGTTCCCCTCGCCGCAAGCAGCAGAACCGTGAGCTGCCGTCGCAACAACAGCAGTAGCAACAGCAGCAACAACAGCAAACGGCGCAAAAGCACTCGACAGTACAAACGGCAGCAGCTTGCTCAGCCTCCAGGGTCGTCCGTGGGAATTCCTTTAACCGCCGTCAAGACCGAGCGGACTCCAAGTTGCAGTTAAAAAAACTGCACTTGTTTTTTGTTCCGAATTTTTCGAGCAACCGACGAGGGGGACAATGTGGCCCCTCTCGTTTCGAATACGCCTCGCCAAGTAGCATTAAAGCTGCACTTTCGTGCAAGAGGGAAAACAAGAGCACACCGGGAAAGGCATCAGGGTGCTGGCATGAAGCAGTTGTTTGCGGTATTGTTTGTTGTTGTCTCCACATACTGATGGTGGTTGTCAGGCCGTTGCACCTTGCAGGTTACTTCTTCCACCGTCGAAGCGGAGCAGGAGTTGATTCTTGCGGGAAATTCATAGGCATTCAAGTAATAAGCAGTCTTTCTGCTGGGCTGTTTTGACTCCACACATGTTCGACCTCCTACTTGAGGGTCGGTCAGAGTGTACGCCAACGGGCGTTCACACTGCACGTGCGAAACAATGTGGATATTTTGTGTTTGTGTTACGATATATATCTCTGTTGATATATGCCAAAGTCACAGCCACACGAGCACTGAGTCCTCGAACAATTCCGCACACGTGCAGCGAGAGCTCCCCGTCCGCTTTTGTTTTGTACTTCGTTTCTCTTCACTTCACTTTCACGAAAGAAAGATATTTAGAGGGAATTTGCTTGGTGAAGCAGGCAAGGGGTCTGCTCTGGTCACGGCGCACTTGTTGCGACCAAAGCGCAGTGACGAAAACAGGGCGCACGACGCTTTGCTTGATGGCTCTGCCGAGGGATGCAGTATACTGTGCAAAGCCGTGTATAGCAGCGTTCACTCCACACAGTCGTGCCGCTCTGCCACGCCGAGCAGATGTTGGGTGGCGGTAGGCTCTGAGGAGTGGCAGGAACCTATGTTGTTTTAATCAGCCCACCCACATGCACTGCTCTGCGGAGCATCGCTTTTGCTACAGTTTCCTAATATTCATCATGCTCATTTGCCGTTGTGCTTTAGCTAACCCAGCACACCGCCCACCGCATTATTTCAGGTGCAGGACCGTAGGGGATTCTGTATCCAAAGGCACAGTACAGAGAGAACAATCTCCACGATGAGTACTCACGACAAGGAGATTACTCAACTAGAGGGCTTATGGCCCGGGCTTTCATGCACGATTGCTTGGCGGGGATCATGGAGTCAGTAGGATGTAAGGGGATTCGTCGCCCTCCTGAAAGACCTGTATTGTATAGCGCCCCCAGCAAAGAAGCTTGTGAAGCGTTTTACTTACTGACGTCTCATGTGTGTTTTGGACACTTGTTGATATGGGCAAGCCGCTTCTCAACATCCGTTTAACAGGCTTTGAGGAATGCAGTGCGTCCTCAACATTGGCATAGACGCATTGCAACGGAATGTTTCTACTTGCCCGTGCGTCAGGATTAGGTCAAAATACTGGTTAGACTCAATATTCTCCGTGTAGGGAAAGCAAAGACAGCAAACTGCTAACATCCAACGGGTAACAAAACCTATCAAAACCTATTGCGAGCACACCCACTGTAATGCTGATTTGTGCAGGGGGAAGTGCTAGTCGGAAGCGAGCTCGCGCTAAACAATAAAATTTTCAAAGATGAAGTACACATTAATGGTTGCTCTAAGTAGACCTGCTGTCCGAACGGGAGTGCGGCGCGAATGAATCAGAATCGAGCATGATCCATCCACCAGCATACGTGAAGGGCTCCCCATGCGATTGACCCCTTTGCTTGGTCTTTCTTCGTTTTCACGTTAGACTTCAGCTTCCTGAATTTTCATATTGCCTTATAAGGTTACAGTAATCTATTCCTTGTGGTCCCGCTGTGTAATACTGTGCTCTTACAACATCAGAGCGTCACGGAGGCAATATTTGATGCAACTAAATCAAGTAATAACAAAGCAAAAATCAAGCATCCTCAGTTTAGCCTGTAGCGCATCCGCTAAGTAAGCGGAAGGCTGCCGGTTCGATGTCGGTCCATTGTTTCATGTTGTATTCGGTTCTTGAGGGGTTCACTTCACAAGTGAGCAGGTCACCCGAGGGACAAGGTATTTTCGCTTGCGCCACTCTCCACGGCGAACACAATTTTTGTGTCTCCGAACACCACCTATGTTGCTTCCTGTGTAACTGTGGCAACTCCGAGATTGTCGCCACGAGAGGAATGCCAGGCCTCGAGGGACGTCGTTTTCCCCAATTATGTTTTGCCACCAAAGTCGCGCGCTCAAAGACGTACCTTAATGCCAACTGTGCCTAATTAAGCACAGTGGAGGCTCCAGGAGGAGAGCGCACTGGAGTTTAATGGCCAGATTTGCAGCCACAACCACGTTGAACCCTTAAGAAACAGTCAGCTGAAACAGTGGGATGCGGCATCCCACACTTACGGCCAACATTTCAGTACCGTTTTTATGTCAAACGCCCACAAATAATTTCTTTAACACCACTAATAATCAGCTTTGAGCAGGGAACGTGAGCAGCGCCACCGCAGTGAGGACAAACCGCTGCAAGTTTGGTCTTGCATGCTAGAGTTCAGGTATCTTAAGTTTATTTTGCTGGGTAGAAAAATGCATAGATATAGTTTTGGGCACTCCATTTTGGTGTCCAGTGCATTTCAGTGCAACGGCATTGTATATCCAGCTCTCTGCACGAGTTTGCTCCCAATCGAGTAAAGATTCATGGACATGTTGCTCCCAGTTACGCAGAACTGTGAATCCTTTGAAATTATATACAGTAACATCGTCTTTTATCCCTCATTACTGAATCTGATAGCATCACGTCAACAGAAACTGTTGATGTTGCCCCGTCTCCTGTATGATGGTGTGCACCACTACTCGGTAGGGTCTTTGTATGGGCGTTTTTGACATATCACAGGGAAAAAAAATCCAAAGGAACGTACGAAGGTACAAAAATTTAGCAATTTCTCCTTAGGGCCTCTTTTGAATGTGATGACTTCAAGGAAACGGACGTGATTGTGTAGGATTTACAACTGGCGTACAGTTAGCACCTAATCGGGAGTACCTTTCGAATATCTAATGGTCAGTGGAAGTATACCAACAAGAAGTGATGTCCGATCGAGATAGCATCCCATTCACCTGTTATCCGGTCTACATAAAAGAGTTCCGTCGCCGGGACTTGAACCCGGGTCGCGCGGGTGAGAGCCGCGTATCCTAACCACCTAGACTACGACGGATGGTAGAGCTCCCTGTCCAGAAGCACCAGCTCTCAGAACTGTTCCCCTGAAACCAGTTTGCCCGGCATTGAAACGTGTGGCATATACCAGAGAATAAAAGAATTATTGGGTTGAAGTGTCCTACGTCGTGGACACTAGATCTGCCAGGGCCCCTTTGCTTATTCTTGGCAAGCCATCACAGCCCTTTGCTGGGCTCCACTGGCGGAGCCAGGCAGGAAGGCACCGCGCAGCGTATTGCATACGACAGTCCAAATGCAAGACTAACTGTGCTGGGGGATGAGAAAGCAATGATTGCCCAGGAGTGTACCACCTTAGAACTTCCTGTCGGCGCTCACTGAACAAATACTTGACTCAGACTGTGAGAGCTCCTGGCTTTCGGAATGTTACGTTCTCAGCAAAAACACGGGATGACCACCATGCGCAACAAACACCAAAGACATGCCAGATGTTGCTGATGCCTTGAATTCGCAGGCGGAAAAGAGAATTAAAGGTAGCCATTTCCACAGCACAACAAAAACAACGCAAGCGCCTAAAAAAAAATAAAGTCATCGAGAGAGAGGGATGGAAAGCACGGATTCAGTAATTAGCAATGAGTTAGAGGGGTCAAGGGCAAGCGGGCGGCCTTTTCTCCAGTGCAGTGGCTGCTTCCGTCTTCCTCCCTGCCGAATTCATTTCCCTTCACTTGCTGTCTCCTAGCGGCTGCTTGGGCCCTCCTCTGCTGTATCTGCGCCCACCTTTGGCGGTGCCTTTCTTGAGCCTCCTGGGTTCTTCTCTTTTGCTTGCGATGGAGTTGCTGCTGTGGTCTTGACGCCTCGCATTTCTTCAAGCTGTACAAATTGCATAACACCGCCTCTGAAGAAAGGGGCCTCGCCGCGATCAGCGCATCCAGTAGGCTCGAGTCCGGGGTCCCCACGCCTTGCGAAGCCGTCCTGGGCGAAGAAGGGACAGTTTCAGCAGAAAATGATCCCCCACAATCCCCTGTGTCAGCCGGATTACTGCACCCTCCACTTTCGCGCCGGTAGGTAGCTTCGCCTGCTATTGGAAGCCGAGATATTCTTGCCTGTTGCTGCTCCTGATGCTGCTCTTCCCTCACACCGTCTCCAGTTCCATCTCCAGCAGCGTTTTGCAGAGCAGCAGGAGGAACGGATGGTCTGTCAAGGCCGTAGTCGGATATCTCTCCTTCTTCAGCGTCGGAGCTACCGCCGATCTTGCACGCCTCCGTCGACCTTGATACACACGAGATGACCCCAGGAAGGCCCCCTGTACTGGCCCCTGCGCTCTCGGAGGCCAACGGTGCCCCTGCAGCGGGGGGAGTGCCTCCTTTGCTTGAACCGTTAAATACCGCCGACTGCGTTTCTTGTTGCTGGCGCTTCTGCAGCCTAGAGTTGAGGGTTGCTCTTTCGCCAATCCCCTTATCCCCGTCAGCAGGGGCAATAAGACCATCCGAGCCTTTGTGAGGCCCTGCTGGGCCATCAGCATGCCGCTGCTGAGTTGGCGTTAGAAGCGGGGGAAGAGACAGCGCATTGAGGATTTCAACTGTCTCCTCGCGCTCCCTCTCGCTGAGAGAACTTAACGCCGCCAATGCCTCCGAAGAGAGGCCTGGTACTGCGACAGAAACGGTATTCATCTGCCGAGAGTCAACTGCTGCTGTCGCTGTTGTTGCTGGTGGTCCTGTTGCAGCCCAACACGCCACGGGAGGAGGCGGAGGTGGAGGCGGTACTGCAGCAAACGGGGGAGGAGGTGGAGGAGGAGGGGGTGCTGCTGCTGCTTGGGAAGGCGGCGGCGTGGAATGAGGCGTTGCTCCAGTTGGCCGTTGCATGCGTCCAGCAGCAGGTGCAGCGGCAGTCGCTGGCGGCTCAACAGCAGCAGCACCAGCTGCCGCAGCAGCAGGCACAGTCCCGTCGTCCCGTGGACTATCTCGTCGTCGTCTGCTCTGCTGTGGTTCTGCTGTTGCTGGTGTTAAAACAGCCAGTGCAACACCAGCTGTGGGTTGATCTGCAGTTTCCTGAGTCTGCTTAGAAGGGGCCCTTCGCCTTTTTTCGACGCGTGCATTGCCCAGGTGGTCCACATGAGGCTGCTGCTTAGGCTCCTGTTGCTTCTGGTCATGCTCGTGCAGCTGCAGATGCTGCTGCTCGTGCTGCTGTATGGGACTTCCATCTGGTCTACGGAGTTGCGCGCCAGGACACACTACGGTTGGAGAGACCCAGGACCCACACGCTGTTGCTGGTGGTGCAGCCGTTGTTGCTGTTTCTGTAGTTGCTGCTAGCTTTGCGAGGAAGCTCGCATCCACCCCCGATGCTGGCGCTGTTGCTGCTGAACGGGGCTGCAAGGGTCCCTCTGATGATCCTCCTTGAAGCAATTCTTGCGGGCCCTCCTGGCTACAAACGAGCGATGACAAGAGGTCGGCAAAGGCTTGAAGGTCCCGCACAGCAGTAGCAGCGATATGGTGGTGCTGCTCGTGCAGAGTTTGCTGCAGCTCTGACTCAACTGCAGTAAAAACCTCTTGAGCACGATGCAGCAGCGGCTTTAGCAGCCACAGGTTTCGTGCGGAAGGACAGCAGCTGTGGGTACCTCTCTTCCTCCCATGATCCTTGATTCTGGGCTTGTTGTTGCTGCTGATGTTCAGAGTGCTGCTGCTGCTGTTGCTGCTTGCCGCCTCACCAACATTCTCTGGAGGAATCTTCTGAGAGTTTCTGGGGGGGGCCCGGGCCCCCGAAGGCCTCGAGAGCACCTCCGTTATCATGAAGTAGTCAATTGTGCGCTTTCTGCCCTCCGGCAATCTTCCTTAATTCCGTATTTCTCTTCCACCAGCTTGCAGGAGCATCAGGTACAGCGGCGGCCGCTACGGCTGCCTGCCGTTCCCCCTTGGTCCCCAATGGATTCACCGGTATTTCCGCAAGGGACCTAGCTTTATAAAGTTTCAGTGGCTCCGGGTTAAGTTTGAAGTGTCCTCAGGAGCCAGGACTTGAGGGAGCTCTAGGGCCCTCCGTGGGCTCCAGGGTACAAGGGGCCCCTAAGCCAGCTGGCTGTAGCGAAGGCATCAAGCCACCAACATGAGAGCCAACGAGTTCAAAAGGGTTAAAGATTGGAGGAGACGAACAGAATAGCAACTACCGGTGATAATCCTGCTAAAAAGCCCCAGACTTCGGAGTGAACCCTGGGGGCCCCTCGTGGAGGGGCCCCCCACGGTTCCCGCCCCAAAACGTGTCCTGCTGCCTGCTTTGTTTTTATGAGGTCAATTCCCTTCTGTGGCTTCTCACGCAGGTACAGGGGCGAAGAAATCTGCGATGCATTCCAGTTGGCAGCGGCAGCAGCAAGAGCAGCAACGTTGGCAAACAAACAGCAAGCATCGACTGTGATTTACTAGGAGTAGGGGCCCGCTGCAGCAGCAGCAGCAGCTGCTGCTGCACCTGCTGCTGCACCCTTAACAGCACATACAAGCACGGCTGCACCAAAAGCTGGCCCCTACAGTGAGTCAAAGAACCCCAGGGGTCATTTGTTGCGCGAATGCTGTTGCGCATCTCCTACCCTGCCACATCGGCCCTTGGGGGACCCCCTAGGGGCCCCATGAGAGTTCTTGGCCGCGCCCATGTTGGTTCATCTGCAAGAAGGAACTGTAGCAGCAGGAGCAGCAACGCCGTGGCAGCCAGTACTGCAGCAGCACTTGAAGAGCTAGAACTGCCCCCCCTGTGCCCCCATACAGGCAAGAACACCACTGTTGTACTAGGGGGCTATTGGACGCAATTACATCGGAATGTAGCAGCAGCAGTAGCCGCCGTATTCCACACCAGGCGTCGCCGTCTCTGTACAGCGCAGCCCCGCTGTCCCCACATGGCTCCCTTTCGCGGCGGCCCGAGCCTCTTTGAATTCTCAGAGGCCGCCGCAGAGACTTCACCATCCAACCCGTTTGAGGCCCATGTAAAAGCTGCAACACCAACTACAACAACGGTAGCAACAGCAGACACAGGCGCTGCTGCTGCACCAGAAGCAAAAGCAGCATTCTCCGGAGCTGCAGCACGGAAAGAAAAGGAGATTAGCAGCAATAACTCGCATGCCTATTTGCCTCCACAGATTGACAGGGGAGGGCTCTTTCTAGGCCTGTACAAGAACAGGCCGAGAGCATGTCTGCGGAGTGTTGGGCATGAGCAAGCACAGCAGCAGCAACAGCAGCAGCAACCGCAGCAGCAGCAACAGCAGCAGCAGCAGGAGGTGGGGACGGATTCAGCATTTGCTTCGGGTGGGTCGGCGGGCATTCCAGTTTCAAATAGAGAGAACGGTATTGCTGCTGGTACTGTTGAGGTGCTGCAGGCGCAGTGGAGACTGCTGCGGCGAGCTGCGCAACAGCAGCGGCAGGTGCTGCCGTATAGTGTAGCAGCCAACATCCCGCTACTGTTGCATGAAACAGTTGCGGCCCTACAGCAGACAGTCAAATTCGCTGTATCCGAAGAGATCCGCCAGGCAAATGCAGCAGCAACTGCAACAGCATGGGCTGCAGAAGCACCATGCCCAGATGAGTCGCTTCTGCGGTTGTGCCTGAACGTTCTGGCCTTCGGCTCAGCTTGTTTAGATAGACAAATAAAAGAGTTTGACACGGCAGCACATGCTGCGGGTTCAGGGGAAGAACTCGTCATGGAGAACCTGTCTCTTCAGCATCTGTTGCCCCACTCGCGGCCGCAGCGCAGTGGAGACCGCAGGCAGCTCAGCAGCCGCAGCAGAAATAGCCAGGTCCCTCTTCTTCATATGCCACCTGAGCTGTTGCTGCAGACAGCGATGGTCGTTGTAAGGTGGTTCCAACGACAGCAAGAACGTTTAGCAGCAGGAGGCTCTCGTCTGGAAGCTCTGCAACCCACGGAGGCTGCTGCAGCAATGCGGTCCCTTCTGCTGCTGCTTTGTTACTACGCCCCGTTGAAGCACCTCCAGCCTGCAGCTTCTGCTGCTGCGATTCCGGTGTATATCCACATCTTGCAGCAGCAGCATGCGCTGCAGTGGTCGGTCGCTCTGAGAACTTACAGGGCTCTTCTTCTCCCCGAAAGAGCCGTCCGCCAGCGGCAGAGGCAGCAGCAGCAGGCGGTTACTGTCCCTGCTCCTATCCCACGACTAGGCCAGCAACAGTGCCAACAGCAGCAGCAGCAGCAGTCGAGTTTAGCGAAGCTCTCCAGTGTGGCATCCTCATTTGACTACTGGAACGGCGGCTGCCCGGAGCTGTATGTACTCCTCGACCGTGCGCTGCTGGATTTCCTGAGAAAAAGAGCCCTAACGCCTGTGAAAGATGGAGGTTCTATAGCTCAATCGCAGCAGCTGCAGGAGAAGAAGCAGGAACAGCAACAACAGAAGGAGGAGGAGCAACAGCCAGTTTTGGGAGGGAATGTGGCGGGCCCTGTGTTTTCGCTTGCTCCTGTGGAGTGCTCGCAGCTGCTGCTGCGACCTTCGGCTTGCTTCTCTGTACGGTTGGCAGTCGGTAGCGAGCTTCTGCAGGTGCTGTTGCTGCTGCAACGCGACCCAAATGCTTACCTGCACCAGCTCCTGCGACGTGGAGAAGGCGAGCACATGCTAATGCGGGAGACATCTTCCCTGTCTACTGTTGCAGCCGCCGCCCGCAACGTACTTTCCTGGACTGACGTACCCAATCGCTCAACCGGCAGCAGCAGCATCAGCAAGGACAGCAGCAGCAACATCATTACACCACAGCAGCAGGTGGAGATGTCGTGCTTGCGGCGGGAGTTACTGCAAGCAGTGCGTGGAGCTCTTCTTTCTATGTTGTTTTCGTCCCCTCACCGCCATGCTGTCACTATTTCATCGGATGGAAGGCATCGGCAGCATCGGCAGCAACATGGACACTTGCTGCTTCAACGGCTGCAAGCGGTGGCAGCAATATCCGAGGTGTGTCTTCATCAGGAGGTGTTCACCAGGCCCATTGCATCTGCATTGCTGTGGGAGGCTCTGATGCTGCTGCGCCTGCTGGCGAACAAAGAGACAACAGCCACACCTGGCGTTCCTGCCGCTGCTGCTGCTGCTGCTGCCAGTGACTGGCAGCCACCGAAGCCGGTCCTTACTGCATTGTTGGAGCTTGCACACCGGCTGAATTGCACTCAGTTGCATTCTGGTAGCGACTGGCCTGGAAAAGCAGAAGCAGCAGCGTCAGCAGCAGCAGGCTCAGCATGCGGGGAGCCTGCACTGGTGTGGCAAGCGACGCGCTTCTTTGGGGGGTCGCCGTGGTTTTTATTGGAGCTGATGCGGGAGGTAGCAGTGCAACAGCACCAATGGCTGGTAAAGGCGGCATCATTGTGGGGAGCTATTTCGCTTCAGCAGCAGCCGCAACGACAAGAACAGCAACAAGGCCAACTGCAGCAGCGAGGCAATCAGCAAGTTATGCAACCGCCGCCACTTCTGCACGCCCCACAGCAGGTGGCTTCACTAGCAGCTGCTATCGGCTGCATCACATCCTCTTTATTGAGGGCACTTTGGGGATCTGAGGGAGACGCTGCAGCTCTGGTGTATCTGCAGCTGCAGCGGGCACACAGCCATCTATCTGCGCTCCACACAGATCCCGCGTTTTTGCCGTCCCTTATCAGCATGCGCCTGCATTGGCAGCAGCAGCGACAAAAACAACAAAAACAACAACGGCAAAAACAAAAGCAAAAACAACAACAACTGCAACAACACATAGGCGACACGCAGTCTATAGGCCCCACAGACGCTTGGACTTTGATTAGCCGCACGGACCACGCCTTCAGCTTGTGGTTGAAGCGGCGACAGCAGCAGTGCTTGCTGCTGCTGCCGCATCAACAGCAGCGACTGCCTGTTGTTGGTGCAATTTCTGGCTGCGGTTCTCATTCTATACACAGTACGTGGCAGCACATGCCAACGGACGGCGTACAACAGTGGCAACAGCTGCAGATGATGCAGCAGGAGCAGCTTCGGCATTACCAGCAATCGATTGCAGTGCACAGCTGGGATGGATGGGAGGGACGCAGCAGCAGCAGCAGCAGCAGGTGGAGTGGTAGCTACACGATCATCCCTAGCGGTGTGCTGTGGGAAGCGTCTTTGTTGCAGGAGAGCGCGGGTCTCTTGGCTTCCGCCTACCCGACAGCTGCACTGCCGTTGAATTCACTCAACACCCAGAAACACCAACCGGGGCAGGACCCGCAGGAACTTGTGCTTCCTTTGGGCCCAGTTTTAAGGGCTGTGAAGAGGCAGATTGCTCACCACAGCGCTTCTCTGCACGCAGAGGCGCCGCTTCTGCAACTACAACGACAAACTGATGAGCAGCTGATGCAGGTGTTGCAGCAGCATTTGCAGCAGCTGCAGCACCAGTTGCAGCAGGTACAAATGCTGCAAACGCGGCGGATTGGGGTAGAGGTTCTCGCAGATGCCACAGCACACACTCCAAACGAGCATCGAAATCGGCAGCAACAACAGAAGCTTCAACACGAGCCTATAGCTGCAGCACTGAGGATACAGTGGGTGATGCATGCTTCTGCGTGCTCAAACGTAGCAGCCCCACAGACCCCTGAGCAGCTTCTGTTTCTGCTGCAAGACGTACGCTGTCTGTTGCGGACAGCACAAACTGCTCTTGAGCAGCGAATCCAAGCTGCAGAAGCCTTCATTCCGAAACGCCTCGGTGTAGCTGCAGCTGAACCTACTTCAGAGAAAACCGCTCCAACATCCTACGGCACGACAACGAGTTCGCCTGCAGCCATCCAAAGCGGTGTCGGCCACCCCGCTGAAGTTGCGCGAGATGCTGCTGCTGCTGCCAGCAGAAACACTACCAGTAGTAGCAGCAACAGCAACAGTCGAAGCCCTGTCTTCCCCCTGGGCACCCAGATACGTGTCAGCTGCAGCGTTATTGCTATGCCTCTGGCTAACCCCCCAGCTGAATTGCTGCAGCTACTGGCCCTGTTCGTTAGCCCATTGTGGTGGTTTCAGGTGCTCCCTGGTCTTGCTGCTTCTGCAGATCAGCTGCACACTTGCACTCCGATCAGGGGTGGCGACGCGCAGCACTTGCGCAAGCTGCAACAGCGTGTGAACCTGCTTATGCAGCTGCAGGAGCTGCAGCAGCAGCAGCAGGAATTGTTGCAGGACCTGAAACGGGTCCTGCAGCTGCAGCAACAGCGAGTCACCCAGCAGTATGGTATCGTAAGTTCATTGCGTGCAGCAGCTGAGCAACGACATCGGAAGGTGCCGCGGGAGCAGCAATTCAGGACGAAGCAACAGGAACGCCAACAAGCCAGACGGGAGCGTATGCTGCAACGGCGGGTGCAGCTGCAGGAAATGGAGGCTGAGGCGAATAAGGGCAGACTGATTCTCCTATCCAATGTATGCGCAGCTCTTGCCTTTTCTCATGAGCACTTCAAGCAGTCTATGTTGCGTCAACTCCTGCTGCCGCACCTGCTGCAGCAAGACCAGCTGCTCCACCGCATTGAGAAGCTTCTCCAGCGCTGCCGCCGAATAGGCTTTCTCCGCCGCCAGCTGAAGAAGGCAAACAGCAGCGTCAACAACAATGGAATTGGGGTACCGCATGTGCAGCAAGAGCAACAGCAAGACCAGCAACAGCAGCTGCTGCGCGGGGAGGTGATGGCTTCGTTGGCGCATGGCATTAATGAGCTTCACGCAGTTTTGAAGTGGGCTTGGAAAGGCATAGTGGTGGAGATTTGTCATTTGTTTTGTGGCAGCTGCTACCACTTGTGTGTTTTGCTGCTACTCTTCATGCTGGCGGAAAGCAGCTGTACCAGTGGTGTCTCCCCGAGGCAGTATACGTGCATCAGGATATGAACACGTGCACGTCTGTATGCTCACATGGCTTGACTTTTTTGGCGTGGGACTCGTATTCTTTGTGGGCAGCTCGCGTGTATGGCACTTTTCTGCATGATGGCTCTGCAGAGGCGCAGCGGAGCTCCGCCAGCTGGAGTTGCGGCAACCTTCTGTGCTTAAAAAGTTGCAAGCTGAGATGCAACAGCAGCAGCCCCCGCAGCAGCACCACCAAAAAAGTCGCAGAGACGCCTTCGCTGAGTGGGCCCTCACAGCTCTCTGCAGCAGCAGCAGCAGTTTGCTGCAAGCGGCGGCAGACCTCAAGACTCCTCCAACTGTTAAATGGATCATTGATATATGGCGGGTGGGGCATCATCCGTGCGTAATATGCGTCTTCCGTTTGTTCTTGCTGCTTCTGCTACTCCGGGGGGCGCTGCCGATGGCGCCTGCTACTTCGTGTGCTACACGCCAGTTGCAGTTTTCGCATGCTTGCTGTTGCTGATGCTTCTGCTCAGGCGCTGCTTATTGAAGGCGTTTTGCATGTCAGCCAGCAGCATTCAAAGCAGCAAGACCAGCAGCGCCAGGAGTTGCAGCAACAGCTGTTTGCTGCCCTAGCGCTCCGTATTCGCAATCAAACGGCAGCAGGGCAGCAGCCGCTGGACGTGGCTGAGGTGCGGTGGCCCGTAGCTGTTTTCTCCCCGTTCGCGCGTTCGCCTGGTTCTATCCTTCAAAATGCGCATGTATCGTTTGGTTGGTGTTTGTGGCCCCTGCGTCTGCTTCTTGTGCGCTGCAGCTGTTGAGTGCGGACTGCCCCCTGCCCCCCCGCGTGTCTGCTGCCTTATTTTCGCTGCTGTACCGCCACAGTCTGCCGCTGTTGCTGCATCCTCAACGGCAGCAACTGCTACTTTTTTCTGCTTTCCGGGCAGAACAGGAGCAGCACTGGTGTGGGACTGTCGGCCATTCGGGAGCTGTGCTCTCGTGCATGGCCCGCGGTGTGCTACATGGTTACCTGGCAGACATGTGGAAGATGAGGCAGAGAACAGCAGCGGCCAGAGACCAATGGGCGAGTTTCCGTCTCCTCGCATGTTGCTTGTGAGAGCCGCAACGGCAATTAGTGCTCCATCTGCTACTTGCCGTGCTGCTGCTCATGCTGCCGTTGCTGCTGTGGTTGCCGTTGTTTGCCTAGTGGTTGTATCGCCGCTGTCGATGCCATATACTTCTGGTGTTTTTTCAGGGCACGACGCCGAGTTGACGAGAGGCTGCTTTCGCTGTTGCTTCCTCACATCGAGTGCTTTGCCAGCGGTTATCCCGCAGCAACAGAAACAGCAGCAGCAGCAGAATCGACATCACTAGATAGAGCGCCCTGGCCAGCCGAGTGGCTGGACCAAAGCGAAGAGCTGCCCAGCCTCTTCGCTTACGCAACTCAAATGGCGGTGTTTGCTGCGGCAGCAGTCGCTGCTGTCCCCAGTCCGCTGTTGCCTCAAGAGGTTGCAGACCTTTGGCAGCAGCAACGCCAACAGCTAGTGCAGGAGCGACCAGGCGACACGTCAGCAGCAGCAGTTGCGGTTCCTAGGAAAGGCACAAGCCACACGCTCTCGACAGCAGAGCTACAGAAACGCATTGGGAGTTTGCTACAGAAAATAAATGCTTCCTTGCTGCTGCAGCAGGACACTTGGTACCGTCTGCGACGAATTTTGCAGTACATGGCTCAGCAGCAGCAGGAGCCGCAGCAGAATCCTCTGGCGGTACAGCACGAAGATCCAGCAGTAGCTTCGCAAGAGGCAACATGTTCAGTGCACAATCAGTTTTGTGAGGCGGCCTCGAATTTTCAATCCTGTTTTGTTCGGAGGCAAAGTGCCGGCAACCTTCATATGATCCAGCCGTCGCTGCAAGTGTTGCAGCAGTGCAGCCGTCTTGCTCTCGCGTTTTGCAGCTGGGGTCGCTTTGAGTGCCTAGCGCTGCAGCTGCTACTCCAGGTTGCAGCTGCTGCTGTGCATGCCCTCCGCCCTCTTGCGCCTCTCTGGATGCAACAACAACAACAGGCACTGCAGCAAGCTGCCGCGGCAGAAGACGTCCATCCTCCGCTTGTGGTGCTGCAACAGCAGCAGCTGTCTCGGGCTCGTGCCGCGATTGAAGAGGCAACGAGCGATTTGGGCCTTACTGTATCCTTACTGCAGTGTCTCTGCCCTCATATTCTTAGGGTAGGTACGCTGTTGCTAAGTAAGGAGTGCAAGCTCAGCTTTAGCAGCAGGCAAGAGCTCGACGAGCCCTATGCTGTCGTTTCCTTCTTATCTCTGCAAGTTGTGTGGTTACTAACAACACTAGCAAGCGTTAAGGACTGAAAGGGAATCATTTACCGTGTATCCTGAATCATAGGCAAGCTGTGTGCGTCTCTTTCACTTGTGGCTCTGCCGCTGCACGACGGCGCTTCCTGTTGTTTTTGCTGTGATTGCTGCTGCTTCTGGCTCTGCAGAGCCTTATGCATACGGCTGATCTGCAGCGGCTTCTAAAGGACTGCGATGTTCTTTTGGAAGCAACAGCTGCGGCAAGGCGGCACACACCTCTCTCGCGCCCAGCAGCTGCTGCTGCAGGGACAGCAACAGAGGAAGTTGCCGACATATACACGACAGCGACAGTATCAGCGAAAGCAGACGATACAGCATGTGCAACAGCGGATGCAGATTCCCTCGGGCTTGATGCAGTGACAGCAGTATCAGCCTCAGAAGACGCCCTTGAAGGATTTACGGCAGAAGCAGCAGAATCATCAGGAGTCGTACGATTCGGCAAGGAGTTCTCTGATGCAGAAACCGCGAAACCAAAAGCAAAAGGTGGTTGGGACTGGAATTTGCTGGAGACTGAAGTAGCGAGTATCCTCCGTACGCTTATTCCAACCGCGGAGGGGTCGCCAGCTAAGGTATGGACGCGGGGCACTGGTCTCTGCACGCTACTCTGGTTGCCATTGTTTCTGCGCTGCCTTTAAGGACAGCATATAGTTGCTTGGGGTTCAAGGGAACTTTCAATGTGCCCGTTGAATAGCGTTTTAGTCGATGTTTTATACCTAAGCAAATAATGAGCAACAATGTAGAAGAGCCACACGGCTTTGCCATGCAGCTGCGGAGCGAACCTCACAGACAACCCTATCCTGCACTTTACGAAGCTGCGGTCGTGGCTTGAGCTGCAGCGGCTTGTTCTGCTGATGCTGATGCTGCAGGCAGCGCACATGAGGGTTTGTGGTGTTGCGTGCACCCGTAGTAAGCAGGACATGGAGGAGCCGCCACCGCAGCAGCTTCTGGACCCGTTGCAGCTGCAACGGCAGGGCAAGCCACTGCTATTGGCGTTTATATTCCCAGCGGATACTTGGGGCCGTAGACAGGGGATTTTGTTGCCGAAGAAGCTGCTGCAGTTATTCCTTCTTCGGCGCCTTGGCTGGGAGGTGAGGCCACGATTTGTTTGCCGTCTTACGGATGCATAGCCACAGGTGTCCTTCCAGAATGATGTTGGAGAAGACCTTGAACTGTCTGTTGATGCAGGTGCGGCTTGTTAGCCTCTCTGATTGTCGCGGCAAAAGCCCCATGGAACTGCAGCAATTCCTTGTTGCTGAGTTGAATGCCAGCTGCACACGAACATCCCTTTGGAGTCTGCACGGGCTGCAGGGTGAAGCCACTTCTACAGCAGACTGTTTGTCCAATGCATAGGATTGGCCCATTTGACCGATACTTTTGTGTAATGTTGCATTTTCCGGCGACCTGTGTGGCGAATGAAGTCTTCTTCGAATATAGGCAGGGCAATGTGGAACCCACACGGCTGCTCTGCGTTGTCATCCTCCAGAGGCCGATGCATCTGCTGACTTTTCTGACGTTTAGAGCTGCGCAGCAGCAGCTCTAAATGTTTATGAAGCCTGTCTTGGCTTGCTTCGGGCCGTCATCCACTATGTGTTAAACAGTAAATAGGCAGGGAGAGGCGACAACAGTGTCGTTGCCTCTCACCAGAGTTCATACCTCTTGCGTCACAAGTACATGCACTGGCAGCGCATACGGGCCCTCTGCTGCATTTGGTGGGGAGCTATGGGAGCTTTCAACATTTTAAGCAACTTCGTTGTCCTGCTGACTGACCCGAAATGCGCTAGCTGGCGACGAGTATGTTGAGTTCAAATGATAATCTTAGACCAAGAGTAGCGACGCTAGTGCCTTGTCGTGCGTCTTTGTGCGACCCTGTGGAGCAGACCTTCCCTTGAAGTGAAGCTTCCTCATACATCCATATATGTTCTGCCGACCCACTGGAAGGCTACGCTAGGAACGCAGCTGCCATTCCAGTATGCAAGCATGAGAGATTCCATCATCTAACAGAGTACAAGCCGGAACGCTTCAGCGCCATTTTCTGCAGCTCTCGCCATCTTCACATTTCGCACTTCTTATGTACTTCGGTGGAGCCACGTACAGATGTGTCAGCGCTCGTGGCAGCATACCTTGGCGGGCACTTACCAGAAGGCTCGGCATGTCACGTTCGCTGTGTGCAGACAGTGCAGAAGCTAACTGTCTGCGTGCATGGGACACGATTAAGCCAAGCAGAAGCCGGCATACAGCTGAGCCGTCGCGCAAGTCAGGTCGACAGCGTGTCCGGAAATTGAAGCATAGGTCCTCCAGACGCACTTTCGTCCCTAGTAAAATGCGTCTACGCCAAATGTATGGCGTGCTGTACAGTGACTGCGGATGCGAGATTCGCTGGCCCTTCAGAGGACTGTTGAGAGCTGCAATAGAGTTACAGTACACGCCCTAAAGATTCGTGAAATGCATATGACCCCCCTCCATTCCCAAGTCCTGGTAAGGGCGGGCCAATGACGTGTTTCTGGGGCAGTTGGGGCAGGGTAGGAAAGGAGTTACGCGACACCTTGCCGGAGCTATTGCAACCCTGCTCCCTGTGCCACATGAGCTAACACTGTAAGTGATTATTAGGCTCTTGCTTGGCCCCTTTGAGAGCAGCCTGCACGCAGGTACAAGTACATGCATCGACGGCGCGCAGGCGAACTACATCAGCGCAGTGAAATATTCTCTTTTTCAACGGGAGCTACGACGGGCCAATGCAATATCTCTTTATCCAGTGCTGAATGAAGCAAACCGACGACATCTTTGGAATACTGGGGCTTCACCCCGTTTTCTGAATTTTGAGACGGTTTGTGTCGACCTTCTTCGGCGACTGGTTACCTGTGTACAGCCAGGGTAATCGGGTGTGTATTGGCTTTGAACGGATCAGGTCTTCTGCTCCTTAAGAAAGTGGTCTCTATACGAATTTAATTCACTGTGAGGCTTGGACCTGTGGGAAGCGGCGAACATGCAGCAAGTGGAAGCTACGCAAGCGGCACTTCAGAGCAGCAGCGGCGGTTCTGCTTCCGCACACAAAACAAAAAGCTGTTGCGATGCGCGCGAATTTCCGACTTATCACTACACATTATTTTTGCACACACTGGGTGACTCAGAAGCACAGTTTTCCCCTTATCGACAGGGTGTGCATAATCTGATCGCAGAGTGAACTGAAAGGGTCTTTTAATACTCTGAAATGCGCAAGGTTTAGAGGCATACCGGTGGGGGATTGCTTTTTTGAAAAAATGTGGCTTATATTCAGTCAAATTGGATATTTCTCATACGTCTCTGGTGATGTGTTTCTCTCCTTGCAGACTTCGCTCAGCTGGACCACAGTCATGGGCAGTGTGACCTTGCACACGGCGGGGAGCTGTGCTTGTGCTTGTATTTGAAGCACCATAACATCTTGAGTGAAAGTTACCCCTCTACAACTTGTCCTGAGTGTGTCTGCAGTCTGTTGAATTGGCATCTGAAGCGTTGGCCAGCGTCTGCCGCCGGCGTGTCAAGAAAGCTCATCTCGGGAAAATGTTTCTTCTTTCCCTAACCTTGTTCATTTTGTTCGTCCCGATTCTGCTTATTCTTCTGATTGTGGAGCTTCTGTGCTTGCTTTTGCGTTGCATATGCTGCTGTTGCCCCTGCAAAGCGCTCTGCCACTCTCCCAGTGCAATCCAGGTGTCCAAGCTGCCAGCCAGAATAGGCGGGGGATGGGGTTGTTGTACTATGGATTACGGAGATGATACTGTTTGAGTGAATGAAGACCCCTTGAGGGCGACAGCGTTTTCTGAGGTTTATAACTTTACTATTTCATCCGGCAGACAAGTGCTTAGGGCCTGTCCTGCTCTGCATATGCACAGGTTAATTAATTCTTGGACGTGCTTTTAGCACGATCTGTCGGTTAGTCCTCTCCAAGAGAGATGCAGGGGGACAGGTTATTGTGCCGACCCAGGTGTGGAAATCCTGTCGTTCAGCTAGTTATTGAAGTGCACTGGTCCTGCATGCTGCGTAGGCTGTGCGCCGACCTTAGCAGTGGCTTAGACCCACGGCTTCCAGCCTGACACCCCCTCATCTGCACACCAAGAATGTACGACGTGAAAGCGAATGACACACTCAAGCTAGTTAAATGCAGTGTTAATAGTGCACGTCCAGTGTCCTTGCACGTGTGACCAAGTCCCACAATTTACTCTGTGAATCAAGGATGCGTCCCCGTTACCATTACTGTAGCTTGTGAAATCCAAGGACTGGCAGTTAATCCGCGTGCATACTCCCTATTGAACAGCCAGAGCTGTAGGTGAAATTATGCCAAAGCGGAGTTCAGTGCCACCGCATTCGTTCCAGAACATCGTCTGGCATGTCTTACGGTTCATTATTACTGCATTTTGTTGGCTCCTGCTGACTGAAGACGAACAACGGACAGCACATATTTGGAAAGTGGAGGATATCTAGAGAATAGCAGGGAATTTTGCTAGCATGCGTATACAATATTCTGGGAGGAGGTAGGCGAGCATGCTGTTTTTGCTTACTGATCTGAAGAACAAGGTGACCGAGAACAGGTTTCAACCCAGATTGGTTCTGCTCAGTGGTGACCATGGATACACTATCTGCAAAGGCAGTATCAGGTTAAATTGTATCTTCCTACGTAACTCATCTCAAACCTCAGGCAATAACTACATTGAGAGCAAAGCTGGAACTCCCGGTCTACAAAACCTCATTTTGGAGGTTATCTTCCAGTCAAATTGCCCTTCTGCGAGCTTCGCCTTCTCCTGTGCCTAGTGAGAATCAAGCCTCTCACCGGGTCGAACTCTTGTAGGTGATCTAACCATATGTCCTACACGGTTTTCGTTGTCAAGCTGACGAAACGAATGGCAAAAACGCAACGTGGCCCCAAAAGTGTCTCTCCACCGCTCCCACGAAGTCAGTAACAATCCTGCTTCCGCCTAACTTTGCACGACTCCTCAGCCTGTTGCGGTGCACAGGCTACTATTCAATCACCTTTAACTTGTGCGCCGAGGATACTCGCACTCGGGGAATTACACATGCGCTGTGTATTGGCACAAATTTGGGAATAATTGCTTCTATAACTTCGGCGAACTAATGTAGCTATCATCTCAGCTGGAGATGGCGGCAAGAAGCAGGGAACAAACATACATCGCGCAGCATGAGATGGCACGTACCGGAAGTGTTGCGCAACCCAACACTCACAAGCAATTACAGCAAACAAATAATGACAAAGGCCTACTGTAGTATTCTATTACTTACGAGGAGAAAGGTGCCCTGGAGAGGCTCTTGTATGGAGTAACTGCCCTTCGGGGGCTTTCGCGAGCTGCAGCAACCAGGACCGCATGCACCAGAGTGTAAATTGCAGGAGTTGATCTCGGTCGCCTCTTCCTTCTGTGTGAATTCTCCCCAGAAACAGTTCTAGATACGCTTTAGAAGGATTTGGCTGCTCGTGTTGGGCTGTTGCATCCCGCTTTTCTGTTTCTTTCTCGTTGGCGCCTGCGCGGTTGTCTCTCATGCGCAATCCCCTGCACCATAAGACGTTTTGTATGGCTTCGCCTGTATCGGTTTACTCTTAGAAGTGTCGTGGACCACCTACTGAGCTACCTTCAGCCCGTTCCCTGCACGCGTAGAGCCCCTGTATTCCGGTTGTGTCTGGACGTTGCGTTTACCCGTAGGAGGCCCACTGGTCCACAGTGACCAGTGGGCAGAGGCTGTGGTGATTCCCATGGCTGGAGTAGTTCTTTGACCTTTGTAAGGTGGTATCCCGCTACTACTACAGTAAAGTTGCTGAGGGGCCCCAGGGCGGTGTTAACCCGTCACCGGCAGCTAAATCGGGCGAGCTGTGTGCATCTGCGTTTTGTTAACGCTTAAGACGCAAAAAAGGAAATGGAGTCGCTTGTGGATCGGTTTCCCTTGGGGGTACGGCTGTTCACCGCGGTCTCTGCCTTCATTTTGATGATTGGGAGTATTGCAACTGTTGCAGCTCCTGCGGATTACACAAGTTGTATTGTATGCATTTACCTCATTTGTTTCTCAGCTATCTGTCTGCTGTGCGAATTTTCTCCCTACGGTCTCAATGTCCTCATGGGTGTCTGCCCTCTGCTGGGGGAGTATTTCTTCAGAGGCGTCCTCTACATCTTGTAAGTGTACTTAGCAACCAAATGAGCAGAAGCTTGCTTGCGGCTGATCAGGCGGCAGTGGGTTCATATGTTGATACAGGCGTAGACGAATTGGCCTTTTTGCTATCTCTGAGCGTTGTGCACACTTTTTCAGCTGCATGCAACACGGTGCCTACGGAAGCAAGCCCTCCCATGTCGATGCGCGTATCTCTTCAGGGTGGGATTTTTGCCCTTGGGCATCGACACTTTGGGCCTGTGGGGAGGCATCTTGATGATCATATCGGGAACCCTCAACATCCTCATCCATGCCTTGTTGCCAGTCCACCCGTACAACTTCTACAGCCGCCCCACTTCAGACCCGGAGGACGAAGAGGATGGGGCATTTACCGAGTGAGGCCTACGCAGCAATCGCTGTTGATCCAGATGTCTTATCCGTTCATCGCAATGGACTGTGTCAGGCCGTCTGGCTGGCTGCGGTGTCTTAAAAGATTCTCACTGCCGCTGTGAGATCCGGCATGCAACGGCCTGCTTCCAACATGACCTGGCTACAGCCCCACAGTGAACAGGAGAAGCACAATGATATAGTTGGTGAAAGCGCTGAACTTGACAAGAGTGGAGGTTAAATTACAGCTGTTCCCAATGGTGGCGGGCTGATCGTGGGCTGCTTCGGCAGCCGAGGTTCAACGGTGTCGCTCCATACCCGTCAGACTCCCTGCATTGACATCCATCTTTGCCGCTGTATTAGTTTATGCTGTGTATGCAGCGAGCCGGATGCCGAGGGGGGTGGGGCTCTGCGATAGAGGGTGGGGGAGGGCTGATGGCGAAGGGCCAGGATCCCCTGCCAATTGATTAACGTCTGCACTTTTATGGAGCTTCGGGGATTGGTAGCCTTCATTTTTGCATCCTGTCTATTTTCCCATAACAACAGAACGCCGCGAGGACTCTAGTTGCGGAGCCTCCCTTCCTGCCGCTCCGAAATACGAGGCTTACGCGCCCTCCGTTTCGTTCCTCTCGTGGGCGCAGCATCAGTAGGGAGATTTGGAGGGAACGTTCTGCGGTGCTGCCTTACCAGCACATTGCTGCTCAATAGGTGTACGAATCTTTAGCTGCAGTTCCATATGCGGCTTCGTGGGTCATTACATCTGTTTGACTCCAGCTGCAACCTTCGAGCCGCCCATCTTTCTCCTGCAACGTGGTCTCTCATCGCCAAAACGCGTTAGCATGTACCCATACTAAACCCAGGTGAAGACGAGTCAAGTTGAGTCGTGGTGAGCTGTTCGGGGCAGGGAGGTGATGCGGAGTGGATAGCGGTTGTGGAGGGAGTCGGAAGGCCACAACAGTGATATTGTTGGCGCCCCTGTAGATGTCAGGCGCCTTCTTTTTGTATAAATACATATATTGTACATGCTTTTTTGTCGTCAAATGCTTCTCTATGTTTACTTGTAGTCTGTGTACTGTAACTGCATATGTTGGTGGCATGCTAATGCAAAAACACATAACCCATCAGCTAACGGGGACTGTGGGAAGACTGTTCGACATCTGAGCAGATGACTGTGAATGCTCTGAGGTCCATCAAAGGGAAGCTTTGGCAAATTGGCACATTTTTGCTGACCAATCCGTTGTACGGTTCCAGGCCAATGGCTACCCCATTGTATTGGTGGCTTTTCTTTTTGAACCTCGCCTGCGCTTATGTGTTTTTTGCTAGCATTGGGGGATCAACTTTTGGAGCATCTGCTGCGGTTTTTTTAAGTGCTTTTTGCTAGCTTCCAGTGACATCAACGCTAGCTAACCAAAGCCTCAGCACGCATGTCCTTGTCTCGACATTTGCAGCCTATGTTTCACACGAACGTAAGTAGGCTGGCCACTAGTCGGGGGAATTGTGGAAGGGAAGTGAGGGGGTTCAAGAATGCCAAATCAGTTATTTTTTGTGACACTAGTGCAGTTGACATGAGTAAGGGGTTCATTCTACGAAGTTGATTAGAAGGCAATAATTGTAGAAGTGGGCCATTACGTAATTCATTTGCCTCACCTCAAGGCATTCCTGAAGTTCACATGCATGAAAATTCACTGACTGGACAGACTTGACTCAAAAGTTCTAGGCAACCGAATCTCGGGTTCCCTTCGATTACAGAATATGCGCAATGCCGTCAGTTACTTTGGTGTCCTCTAAGATACGCCGCTTACGCTGTTGCGATGCAGCAAAACAAACTCGCCTGTGCAGGGCAACCGACCAAAAAAGGTCATTCGAGTGGATTACCATATACCCCTCATAACGATAGGGTTGTATAGATGAAGCATTCTAGATACTTTTAATGGAGGCAGAGGGGTATATGGTGTACGGTGGATCCGGTGTGACCAAGCAGAGAGGAGTAAAGGGAAGAACAAACAGTACAACTAAATGGAGGAACGAACAAATGAGCCTCTGTCCCGTTGTGGCTTTGCATGCTGGCATGTCCTCAATGTGGGCAATCTCTTTAGCACCCCATTCCTCTACCCAGCATAAAGTGTGGAGGGTAGAGGAAGAGAAGTTAAGAACGACTTGGAGGGTAGCCGTTGCCATATAGGGGCTATACGGTACAATAATGCTACAGCCTTTTGCAGCAAAAGCTACAGTTCAGGCGAGACTGCTGATCAACTTGCTGCTTCTGTCCGCAGAGTCCAGCATTCTGCGTTTTCGAGTGTACGTGAACATCAGCAATTAAAGTCAAGGCGAAAATCAAAAGTAAGTCCGTTAAAGCTAGCTGTAATTAGTACTGGCCTAGGGCTGTGAGGGAAATGCTATACCGACATCTGCACACATTGCTCCATTTGCCGTAACCTTAGCGGGCAGCTTAGCGGCTGTGTGAAGTACCCACGAAGAGGAAATGTAGGTCTGCACACTTGCATGTTTATGTGTGTACAGGAGGAAGTTTTCATCGGTTCAGCATTATCTACTGCTCAGGTGGGTGTTAAGAAGTGTCGCTCGTGCAATCGCAATGCTTCAAGGCGCGCACGTTCGCTTGTCACCATTCTCATTGGTGGGCATTTCAAGCGTTTTCCTGAAGGCGCTGACGACCTCTTCTTGTTTTTATCCAATCGACCCAACTTTCATTTGGCATATTTGACCCCGAGTTTACATGTTACTGGAGAGATGAGGACTACCTCCAGGCGGGAGCTCATTGGCGGACTTGGTATGGTTGTCTTACTGGACAGGCTTCTTTGCTCAGCTTCGCTAGAGAGCGAAGAAACGGCAGCTTTAGAGGACATCGGAAAAACCCTGTCTCCCCTCATCTTGAGGGGTGATTCTGTTGACGCCAATGCAGCTAAGGATGCTCCCGTAAGCCTGGAAGATGCCTTGGATGGCTGGGAAGTTTCTCCCCAGTTGTTGGAGGAGCTCATTACGCCGACTGAGGAGAAAGTCAACTTGCTCATAGACTCATCAATTGTCTCGTGGACGGACTCGCATGCAGAAAATGTCCCGGAGGAAGTGCGTAAGGAGATGGTGGGCGACTTAGAGAGGGCTCGACAGTTAGGCCTTCGTCAAGTACGTCTTTTCAACTACATGGTTAAACTCAAGGGTCTAATAGACGCCTCAGAAGATGGAGATGGCGTCTACCTCAAAGACCTCATGAAATGGTGCAGGCACATGTTCCTCAATATGCATGCAGCTGAGTCAGAACTGTTTGCCAAACAGGAAGAAGTCAGGAAACAATTCTTTCAGCCAGGGGAGACCACCCCATTTTCCCTAGAGTCTCGGAGCATTTACCTTTTACTAAGGCACCGTGCTGATGCGATAGTCAGGCGATTCGAGGGCTACATGGCCGAACCGAAGGAAGGCACAGGAAATGAAGAAAGAAGTGCAGATGCCCATACTCAGGCTGAATAGGCCTCTGCCTTTTAGACACGGAATATTACTGTTTCTGCACAAAGTGTCCACCATCTCTAGGCGGTATACTTGCTTTTACCTTCAGATCGCTGTGTCTCCCTGCTTGCCTTTTGACGCCCAGGCTTCTTAGCAGTGATTATTCTTGGCAATAGGTTTAATGCTAACGAAGTCGTCTGGTGGATGCAAAAGAGCCGTTGCCACAGCCACCAGGGAAGCAGCCGGCAATGGGCGAATGTTCAGCATGCTGTAGGAACTTAAAGAAACAGCAACGGGGTTACTCGAAGTTCTGCTACTGCTGCTGACCTACTTGTTAGGATTGTGCCTGTGCACGAGTGAAATGACAGGTCCAGAAGATAAACTTTCACACTGATGTCGTCTGCAGGCGAAGCCCACGGGCTACGCATTAATGCCGTCATTCCATACAACTACCTCAGCATGAGAAGAAACGCGGAGCCCCTGTGCATTTGTTGGGGTCGGCAGCAGTGTGGCATGCAGCCATATTCCAGCCTGTTCAATATGCACGCTGGAGCGTCACTGCTCTTGATACTATGTGTTTATCCCTACGAGGTCTTCGTTTCTTTTGGCGACTGGCTTTGATATGGGCTTTGTACGAAGAAATAGCAGGAAAGCCTCAGATGGTCACAGTGACGTGCTGGTCCACTTCCTGTTCAGGGTCTGGGCGCAAGTCGTCTCTAGCGAACCGTTCTTCACTGTAGAACTTTGCTTTAACTGTGCGGCCTCCAAAGGCTCGCCCATTAAACGTCAACAAGGCCCGCGTCGCTTCCTCTTTCCGCTCGTATTCACAAAAGATGCGCACAGCGCAATCATCTGGCACCCCTGCAGCCTCAAATATTCGGACTTGGAGCAGGTTCCCCAGCTTAGCTGCTTCCTCCTCCGTCTCCTCCTTCAGATCTGCATCCACCTGTCCTCTACCCACCATGTTCAGCAGCAACAAAATACGCGTCGGCGCCATGTTGAACGTCACTGCCCTTGGCACTTGACCGAGCGACGTTACATCATGACCCTGTCGGCACAACAGAACTTCAATTATCACTTCGAATCAACGCAGAGCGTACCCGCCGAAAACTGGCACTTTGATTTTCCACCTCCGGGCACACGCACCAGTCACAGATAAACACATGCAAAGAGCACCGCTCCCCTGGAGCAGCTCCAAATAAGAGCACCTTCGGGAGCATAAAATTAACGAGCCTCCGATAACACCAGTGCTCTTTGTAGACATAAGCAGCCGATGCACAGTCGTTGGCGTGTAGGACAGAAGAACACTTCTGCATGGCAGACAGTAATGCACGGATCCGTCTGATGCTCACCTGGACAATAATACCGCTTCTCATTGCCGTTTTCCTTGCCACAAGAGGAGCTGTAATCCCCTGTTTGTTGGCTCCCAACCCCTCCCCCTGTTTCCAGCCCATCTTTTCCATCATCCTCGCTGCAAATGTCTTCTTGTTGGGGTCGATATACGATGGAAGCAGAGGCGCCTGAGGCTCAGGGGAGGTCGTTATATCTCCTCCATCACCCCCTGTTCCTTAAACAGGACAGTCCAACATCACGCGAGCACACACAAGAAAACAGCATTCGTGTGCTAGAAATACGATCGCCTGTAGCCACCGTCGACCAGCTCAGGCAGGACGAACGCAGAACTTTTGCGCAAGGTACGTGAACACTAGACGGGAAATTCAATGTGCCCAATGTTTGGTCCGTACCGTTGCGAGAAGCCTCCTCATCTTGCTTCTGCTTTTCCAGTTCCTGCTGTCGAAGCCTCTCCAACTCTTCTCTCTGCTGCTGTCTCATTTTCTCCTTATGAATGGCAGCGTAATCGTTCGGCTTTGCGGGGTCATACTCCTGCGGCCAAAGACCGACAGGTACCCACGCCGTCGGGTCCAAGGGAGTGCTGCTACCCACAGTTACAGACACCACGTTAACAGCAGGCTCTGTCTGGCACTTGCTAGATTCTGCTGTTCCTGCACCGTCTCCTCCACCTTTCCCGACAGCTCCCCCAGCTGTCCCGGAGGAGCGTGCGGCAGCACCCCCGTCCGGTTTTTGTTCCTCTGCTAGGACCCCAGCATGAAGCTTCTTGAGTCGTTCTAAAACAAGAGCAGCGTCTGCAGCAGCAGCTTGCACATTTAGTGACGGAGACGATTTCGGCGCAGCCTTTGCTAGTGTCTGCCGACGTACGACGGCCGGCGTTAAAAGCTTCAGCCGTTGACTGGCCCACATTGAGCCACTGGAGCTAGATGCATCTGCTGTAGTTGCAGTAGCAGCAGCCGCTGCTGCTGCCGCAACTGCAGCGGAACCACTGGAGCTGGAAGCTGGGGCGCCCGGTGCTGTGGAGGCCTCTGCAGCATCGTCAGGATCATCGTACAGAGAACCCAACAACGATCCACTGGGTGCCGGAGTAGATACGCCTTTGTCTGCACCATCCCCTTTAGTGGGAGGAGGCAAGTCACCATACAGAGAATCAAGCATTATTGGAAGAACAAAAACCCGAATGGGAAGGGGGGACGAGCGGGGAAGCTTGGAGACGGAAGGATTGCAAGTTGTTGCTTACGCAACAATAAATTCCGTATGAAGACGCAGAAACCATGCGGTTCTGCCAGCCAGCCGCTGCAGCTCCAACAGAAAATATGTTCTTGACGTGCATGTAGCAGCTCAATACGTCCAAATAGAGCGGCTCATGTGCAGGATGCAGCTTTTCCATACAGCTTAGTTTGGTGGAACAGCTAAAGCCTCTGTTCTACAAAAGAGGTGGAGATATATGTGGGAAACTCGGCACCCACTAGGGGGTTCTTGTAGGCTGCCGCAGGGCATTAGGCCAAGACCGACAACTTAAAAACCGTGCGACGTAAACTGCTGCACGTGCTAAGAATGAGATACAAGAAACCATGAAAAGTACATCCAGAAATTAGAAATAAGATCCGCCGAAGTGTCTACGTCCGAAAATCGATTTCAGCGCGGCGGTTGAGTTGAGTAGACGACATGCTAACCCCAACACGCGGACTGGCAAGACCCCTGTTGGACAGTGCCTTAGAAGGTTCGATGAATTAAATGCATTGAAACAAAGAATGGACCAAATCAAGCTGCAAAAGGGGCACAAAAAAAGCATATGTGGTGTCCCCAGTGCCTTCCTGCATGCACAGCACCCCGTGGACTGGCACGAAACAATCGCGAATAAGCTTAATCTCCCCACAATTTCGGAATGCTCACAACTAGCCTTTCGCTTCCCTGGATTTTTGTGCAAAGAATAAACAAGAACAACCCAGGCGCCGCCTTCTGTGCTGCATGTTGTCCTGCCGGTACAACTGAGAAAGATTCTGCTCCAGAAGGGACGAGGAATTACTGGTGAATGCTCTAGTACAGAAACACGGGTTCTGATTTATATAATCATGTTCTACCATATCTTGATAAGTATATCCTTATTTGCCGGTGCACGGTTCCGCCCTGAACTAGATTTCTGTGCGGACTGTCTTACAACACCTCACATTCTAACATGCGAAGCCTTTCAGCTGAGCCCGCTATATGGGCATTAACCCCATTTAATTAAAAGTCTAGGAGCATATTTACCTCCCAACTATGAACAAACAGTTCCGCCTCGACCAAGCTATTAGCCCCCACGGGTGCAGGCTGGTGGGGGCAGACTGAAGTGTATGTAATGGGACCTCAAGGGTTCGTAGCAAACCCTCTTGAACTACCAGCGGAACCAACGTTTCCACCCTGTGCAGGCAGTACATATTTTTGGGGGACACACTGTTTGCATCTTCCTTACTACGGAAGGCCCGTGAGACGCGCTACTGGAGTCAAGCAGCCATACAGTGCTGCAAATGCTTTTTGCATCACGCCTTCCGGCGCCAAGTGACTGTCCTATCGACTCAAGGCGGAGACACTAACTCTCATCTGCATTCACAGGCTAAGCTTGCTAGCCCCAGCAGCGGCCTGAATTCCTGTTGCATGCAAAGCGGTTCGTGCGCCAGTAAAGTCGTTGCTCTACGCAGCAGTATGCCAACTATAACAAAAGTACAGCTATTAGAGTACTAGTGTGATCCAAAAACCATTGATGCGCTCCTTCGCAACTTGGCCTTGCCGTACCGAATAGTTCGGATTTCAGCGAAGCACTTAAGGATTCCACGCAATCCACGTAACAAAACAATAGAGAGGCTTCTCTTTATTCTACAGCAGGGATTTTTTGGCTCAAAATGCTGGAATTGGGAAGGTATATCCTGAAGTGGGTGTAAAAATGTGCGACGTAACGAAGGGCGACTTAATGCACTTTTAGCTAGGGAATATCGCGACCCTGCATTATGCAGTACGAAAGAAGACTTATCGATAATTATGTAGCCAATAACGCCCTTCCTGCGATATTCTCTGTAAAAACCTCAATATGACCACTTTCCAATCGGATGTAACAGTCCAAATGACAGCTCTCCTACATCCCCAGTGTAACAGGAACGCCAACCCTTGATAATAGAGAATACGGCACTTTGCAGGATCACTCATCAGCGACCATTGCTTAGTTCGCAGGGGAGCACACGCCCTGGCAGCCAGCCAGTGTCTGAGGCGCAACATGTCGGGGGTGTTGCCGAATAGCGCCAATTCAGCTGCTGTCGCAAGAACGGAGCTCGTGATAACCATGAGGTCCAGAACCTGCGCCAAGCCGGCAGCGTGGGTAAGCCGGCTGAAAAATTGACACCCCAGGATAAGCAACAGCCTGGGAGCCTCGCACGCCTCCCAACGGGAACGATAGCTAATCCCCTATTAAGTTCTTCAGAGGTGTTGTTCCCAATCCTCAGGCACCTCCTCCTCTTCCTGGCGACAACGCAAAATTCATCCTCAAAGTAATAATTTCCGGAAGCAGGAGGTGCTCTGCAAATTAACGTGCTTAAGTGCACACTACGCTTGAGCTTACATGCATTGGTTCGGGTGGAGCTTCGCGCCCTCCCTCTCCCCTTGCGCCCACACCGCCTCCCCCGAAATCAGCTTGAAAACCTTGCGGCATGTAGCCCGTCTTTATGGCCCCTCCACCTGTGTTGGTTGCAGTGACACCCCCAGTGCCAGCCACATTTACACCTATACGAGCAGTTCCTGAACCAACAGGGTTATAGTTGTAGTTGGGCATCTCCAGGTAGTCGTTCAGGCGAGAGATAGGAACAATAGACCTCCTGTATATCAACATCGCCAAACATGCAAAGCTACAAGTCTTCAAGCAATATATCGTGTGTTCTAGACAAAGGCCTAAAAATGTGCGTGTAAACATGGGTTGAACTACACCAATACAAGAATGGCTGTGATGGCAGTCAGCTACAATCTTACTGGCTTCCAACCCAAGAAATCCATGGTCTCCAGTTCACCGTGTCCGCCCTGAGCAATGAGCGCATTAGCAAAAGAGGATTGGCTGACAAGAGCAATGCGGGAAGTCAACAATTTCCGCGTTACAACGTACAGCCACTTACCAAAGAGACAACTGGTCTCCGACCACAAGGAGCCCCCGCCTAGCACGCGTTAGCATAACATTCAACCGGCGGGCATCTTTTAAGAACCCAATTTCCCCTCGTGGGTTGGAACGAACAGCACTGAAGATAATTAGATCCTTTTCTTTGCCCTGGAACCCATCCACCGAGTCGACGTCAATCTGGTAGCACAAAGCCTTATCCTGTAAATGCCCAGTAATTGGGAACATAACGCAGAAGCACACCAACACACAAACACCCTCCACAGAACTGGTCACGGAACTATAGAAGTAAAGAGTCAATAACATGTTCACATTATCAACCGCTGTACAGGTGAACCGCTACGGTATCACACAAGCCAGACCTAAGTAAAGAAGTGGCCAGAAGCCGCGGGCCTGCAATGATACTCACGAAAGAGTCGTTCAAAGCAAAACGAATCCGGGCCTTCTGCGCATCGTACGGGGTTAGAATGCCGATCTCGCTAGGACGAATTGTCCCGCACTGCAGTACCGACCGCAATATTGCCAATATCGGATCGATCTCCCTAAAAAGCAGCGCACAAAAGAAATTGACTATTTCCATAAATAATCCGTCCCCCAGCGGAATAGCGCAAGGCGCCTGGGCCCCGCTCCACGAACATACGAACAGCCCAATCCATAGCCAATCCCCACCATCTATAGTGGGAACGTCTGCTGGTCTTCCATAGTAGGGATAAACCATACTGGCCCATAAGCATAAGCACGCGAAGCCTGCAGCAAGTGTTGTAAGGTGGCTTCTTACACAAGACTGTACTTCGAAGTCCCCAATGACTGCTCCATGTTAGCGAGCCCAGCGGAGATGTCAATAAGGCAGACACGGCTATGCTGGGATGGCCACAGAAAACCTGCAACTGGAGGCCGGTTTCTGTCATCGACGTCTGCATCACAAACAAGGGACCATGCAAGCCACCATCACGCTACCGCAGTGCGTCACACAAAAGCAATATACAAAGGGCGTAACGAACCCCCACTTAACACCAATGAAGAACATTCAGAAGCTTCTCATGCAAGATACTAGCAATGGCATGGCCTCCCAACTCCTGCCCCACAATGAAGTATGTACGTCAAGCTGAGCTATACTGCAAGCTATCATGGTTCAAGAGCGTGCGCATAAATCCACATTCCCAGGGAAAACCCACCTCGGCTGAAAATCTTCCCCTGATAGAACTGCATGTTGGGAAATAGTGCAATGCTCGGGTGCATACGACGTTGCTCATTTAGCAGGTGGATCGGTGCAATGCCGCTCCCAACGAATCTCTCGAGGAGCGAAACGCCAAGCCTGACCATCCAGAGACACACTTAGACACAGAAGTTCCTCAATGGCTGGTAAAAACCATGCAAACTCATCTATGTGCCTCTTCTGTGACGTGATATCTGACCCGCCGTCGCTAGCTTCCCGTGATACGATTGTTGGTGGGAGTTGTTTGTGATCGCCGATGAGGACCACCGAACGGCAACCGTGACCTAGGGGGATCAGGTTGGACGGTTCTGCAAATGCACAAACCAAACGACCAAATAAGGCAGTGCTCACTTTTAGCTAGAGGCATCTGCGCAGTAGGCTCAGAAGAGCAAGCAGCAAACATAGACGCACCAATGGACTGAGCGCATTCATCAATAATGACCCGTTCGAAAGTAACGTCGTCGAACATCTCGTGTCCACTGCCCACACAGGTAGCAATAATCACATTGTACTTGCGAACGGCTTCTCGAACCAGGAGCATGCGCAAACTCCGCGCCTCCCCAGAATTCTTATCTCGTATTCGTAGAAGGTCACGATATCGAGCAAGGTCTGAAGGAACAACATTAGTGGGTCAGAGGAGGGTCTGAAGGAATATGGGGGACTGCAAGCCCATGTGCAAATATTCGCTTACACTACAAGCATCTGCATGCGCCTGAAGCAAAATCATACGCTAGGAGGAATAAACAACAAATCTAAAAGGGGCGAACAAGTGTAGGGTACCTTGAATCGATTCCTCCTTCAAGTCCGATTCACTCCCGCTACCTACACGGACGCTGCGAATGCCTCGATTGCTAAGTCCCTCCATAAGGTTGTCCGCTGTGAGCATGCAGCAGACGCGTGCCAACAGAGCTACGAATGGCTGGTGGATGGCGACTATATATTAGTTACCCCAGAGCAAGTACAAAGAGCTATGCAGTCCCCAGCATCCGGCAGGCATCCAACTAACGATGCTAGGCTGTGCACGCAACCCCTGTCACAATTTAACCCGACAGAGGGAATCTAGATGCGACAAGGCAACGGCGCCAAACCTGCAACATTAGAGTCTGCGACGGCAAGGATCTTCTTTGTCGGATTGATGCGCTGCCACGCGTCAATGATGGCGCAAGCCACATGCGTTTTTCCCGTACCCGGGGGACCTGATTAACGGACAAGAATATTTGCAAAGTCCTTTTAAGAAAAGTTCCTCCTCTACCGCCCCTAGCAAAACAATCCACTGCAACCTACCCTGAACAAGAGTCAGGCGATTCGTCATCGCGCTAATCGTTGCCTGGCGCTGGGCCTCGCTAAGCGGCAAATCCGTCGGGAGGCGAAACCCATCCCCCAACATATCATAGCCTTCGTCCGCAGCACTTCGGCTCGAGAAAGAAGTTTGTCTCCGCGCCTGAAGAGACTGCGATGCACCGTCACATCAACACAAGCGACCGCAGTAAGCATGCACTGAACTGGAGTAGCATATGGTAGCATGCGTGCATACGAAAATACAGATAAGGAGAGCACAATATTGAAATGTGACTTCCCAGGGTTCGTAATCACCAGCCAACCGCAGCCAACACCCCAAAGCCCATGTGTCAAACGCTCACGACTTGCTGTAAAAGCGATGGCTGCACGCGTTGCTTCTTGCAGGAGTCACCATCGGCCAATTCGTCCAGCTGGTGTAGCGGGTTGTATTGTTCTGGATCTGTGTCGCTCAGCTGTGGCACCGGCCCTCCTATGATAGCAAGCCATAACACACCGTCAAATACGGTCAAATATCCACCACTCCACCGCTGTGACCAGAGTGATGCGACCCTCGTACAACTGCCTGTGAAGATATTCTGCGCCTCTGAGCAACATAAGTACGTCAAAGGTTCCCTGGAAGAGCAACTCTCCTAAAAATCCAATACAGTGTGCAACATGCATCCGTAGGGCCAATATCAGTGCAAACGAGGCTTACGGCCTGAGACCTGCTGAGCCTGTGGCTCGCTTGTGTGAAGAAGAAGGTAACGTATCTCGGGGGCGAAAACATACGGGGGCGGCGACTTCTGTGCAACGTAGAAATAACGTCGATGAACTTTGCCCCATTAAGGCTCTAGCAGCGTCAAATGGGGCAAATGTAAACTACCAATGATATGCACTACCTCCCCTGCCACAGGATACGCCGCCCTAAGGCGCAATGCCCAGAAGATGAATTCCACACCAACTGACCCCTGCAGGATGCTTCGACATCGTAAGGCCCCGGAGCGCCTGAACCATTCTGTCGTGCGTCACGGCAGGAGTGAGGTAGTAGAGCTTGAATTTACTGGTTGCTGGTGAGCACGGGAGCAAGCACAAGGATATGCGTGCGCATAACAGTGAAAAACTACACATGCAGGACATTCCGGTTGCAGTGGGAATCTTAGCAGTGTTCGATTCGTGTAATCGACCTTTGCAATTGTCAACCACTCAAAAGGAAGGGGCAGATGAATAACTCACTGAAAACCTCAGGATACTTCTTGACTTCAGCCGTGGCGACGCGAACGTTCACGTTCAACGACTCTGAAAAATCGCCTTTTACACTAGTCACCACGCCTACAAAGCACCTTTGCTGCACAAAACAGCAGTCCAACAAAAGAACATCCCTCCATGTTGAAGCCAGGAATACACAACAGATAGCAAGACGGTCTTCAGGCACTGGGCGCCATTGATGCTACTCGGTGTCTGACAGACGAGGAAGGTGCCCCCAAACTGCCATTTCGTCGAGAGTGATTTGCTAGTGCAAATCCTATGAATTGACTTGCACTAGCATATCAACGCTGTTGCCACCACTGGCACCTTGTAGAGCACTGAGGTACCCACCCATGACTCTCCTTCGGTAAACGCCTGTGAGTCACAGGGCCTCAGGAGAACGATGTCATCCTCTCGAAACTGTACACTCCTGAGGAACATGCGCTCTTCCTCTGCAAAAAGAAGGAAACCAAACAGAACCGTATATGTTCCTCATGGCCACCTGCATCTTTTGCAGATAGCATCTATCGCCGCACGCAGTGGATGCAATACTACGTCTGTACCACACAGGTGTCTCCAGACCTACACACAATCCTCGTCCAGGTCATGTTTATAAGTGGCAAAAACCAGCAAATATCCACGAAGACCCTCCAAAAGACCCTCCAAAGCTAGCAAATCGTCTGTGCAATGCTGTTATGCATGGATGCCACGATAAAACAACTTAGACTGATGTGAATTTCTCCGTATGCACTTGCCTCTAAGGAATGTTGAGAAAGAAAACACCGGGAATGTCACCGACTTCCGCGTGAGCAGCACGTGTTTTCCTTCCCCTAGATCAGCAAAGGCGCGACGGTCGCTGATATTCGTTGCGAGTTGGGCTTGCCACTCCAGAGCAAGCATCAGCCTGACGAGGGAAGCAAGCCATACATCGACGTCATCGTGTCAGCAGCTACACTTACAGGCGTGCCAGATACTCAGTGGTCGGAGGCAGTCAATGGACTATCAATAGGGCAAAGTGAACTTTGTCGCGCAACAGCACATGCCTGTAGTTATGGAAATAGCGCATCGCCAGTGTTGAAGGAAACCAGCTGCTATCAAGGGACAGGCCTCCAAGTTCGTGAAGTACAGACTGCAAACACCACACAACTCTGCTACCACTCTATGAAGAAAGAACCGATATCTGGTCCCCACTGAACTCCGTAGAATTCCCGTTCGACGATCCCATCTGCTGGATTTCAGTAGCCTACCTGGCCAAACTCGCAGTTGGTGAGGACGGTACACTCGTCAAGGAGTTGTTCCCAAAGATCTGGAGGCATCACCTTTGGTGCGTCGTATGTCGCCTTGACAGTCTCTTGCGACTCGGGGCTACTTTGCCCTTCCCCTGCGAACAGCAGAAGAGCGTGAAGCGGCAGCCCCATCAGCTAGTACTCGTGAGAATTTCTACTACTGGATATTTACTGCTATTCTTTGTAATATGTGTTTGCGATTGCGATTGCAAATAAATGTGCATGAGTACTAAGGGACGACGCAGGCCCACCCCGAGCCTGTTCTGCTGTGGCGGGGCGTGGGGCAGCCTGCAACTTGAGCTGATCGATGAGAGAATTCACGAGCGAACGGTTGCCTTCAGCCATTGCCGCTCGCCAGACAACGGGAAGAAAAATACGCCAGACCGCTCCTCTCGTCTCGGCTATGAGGCGGCAAGCACTCTCCACGTACACTGACGGATCCTGTTGCGAGCAGACACCGGCTACAAAACAAACTCATTGTCTGCATGCCTGCAGACCCGGTATTCGCTGGCGTACCAGGTACCGAGCATACTTAACAAGCATGATGAGGCCAGATACTACGTCGCCGGTCTGAAGGTCAGCATAGGCACCGTATGCCCCTAGCTGAAAAAGCACACGACTGCCCCACAACTATTTTAAGAAGCTCTCGCAGAGCCTCACCTTTTTGCTCTCCACCTGGTTAACAACCATGAGGGCTGCCTGCCTGTCTTTGTCCTCGACATGCTCTATGAAGCCAGCCGCTTGCATCATCTGCATGGCTGCTTGAGCTCGGGCTCCCGCCTTAGTGGAGCCAACGGCAACGATAACGTGCTGCAAAGTCAGGCGACACAAAGAGAGACGCAAACTTAACTAGTTTCCTCAGAGACTGCTCTAGCACAAAAGACATGCCAGGTCGCCCCATGCATTTCCGCTATACAGGTTGCCTATGCCCTCGGTAGAGAACCCAGAGTTCTATGGTAAGGCGTGGAGCACTGTCCGGAAGCGTGCGTACAGAGTGCATGCGTCCCTCGACAGATTTCCACTTCCACTCCAGAGCACATCGGTGGCCTTCCGGCACCTCTGTGATGGTTTCCGTGGCTTTGATTTGGTTCTGAGACGTGACGGTATTGTGCAGCATGTTTATTTCCCCTGCTGTGTGCTTGGAGAGCTGCGACGGCCTCGTGATCTGACTCCGATGTTCTTGTGGCTGCTGCTTTCTGTTCCTCGACGCCTCGGCGTTCAAAGCCGCACGACGCATCAGACCTTTGTCTTTCAACTGCACGCAAAGTTAAGCTCGAGTAGAAAAAAGACACGCAAATGGATCTGCTGAGTGCTACGAACGTCATCTCGAACATACTGGTAGATGAAATAGAGATACCTGTGAGCGGTAAAAAGCACACACCTCTTGGACTTTTATGTACATGTCTTGCATAGCAGCGATCTCCGCCTCAACCGGGAAAGAGCCATTCCCTGTAGACTCCACGACAGTGGTCTCCCCATCAAGTAGAAAGTTCCATTCGAAGCTGTGTTCTGCAGCAAACCCACAGAGGCGCACCACACTCACGCGGAGACAAACCCTGTTTCTCCCTCTCCATACAAATCGGCACCACAGGCCTATCCATTATGGCGAACACAAAAAATACATGAAGTGCAAATGGGAACCCACAGGGAGACCTCTCGAACCGCTCTGTCTACCCATCTTCTCGGTTGTACTTGCGTGTGGATCATACGCATGTCTCCAATTTTCTACAGTGGAAAGCCGACACCCGTACGCCTGCCTATACAACGATAGGTATGTTAGAGACCACGGTATTCTGCATAAGTGAAGAGACAGGCTTACTCATTCTGGAGACAGGAATCGCCCTCTGCTTCGCATTTAGCTTTCCTCTAAGGGTGTTGAAAATAACGCGAGTGACTTGCTCATATTCCTGCACGTTTTACGCAAACAACACCAAGCGCAGCTGTAATGCGCCTCGTCCAACCCGCGGCGTCAGTGCACCTCTGATGCTACAAATTGCTTTGTCGTTTTGACGGGCTCACGTGTGGTGTTACAGGCCCCAGCTGAACGAGGAGGACTTTAACTGCCTCTTTCTTTGCGTCCTTTTTAGACCGGCCGACACCGGAAGCACGGAATTCGCGGCCCCTGACATTCCACACAACAGTGTGCTGAAATCCTCCATTGCTATCTCCCCCCGGAGCCCTCTCGCAATGTTCCTGAACCGCGGGCTTCATAAACTGCGTCAAAAACACGACACAATACCTCCACACGCATCGGTCGGAGAGGGCACGCGCACCTCCAAGTAACACTTCCCCTGTCCCTTTCCGTCCGTCCTGGTACATATTGCGCGCTGCTCAGCCCATAACCTCCACAATATGTAGGTAACGGAGAACTAGTGCAAGTGGCATGCACGCTACACACTTCCTGCTGCATTAGGAGCAGCCAGAAGTGTACAGCACATGCAATAACGCGTTAAGTGACCTGCTCAGTGCCGTACATACGCATATAATTCCAACGCACCGTCTGTCGGACTCCGTAAAAGTGCAGGATGTACTCGTCGTCGAGTGTGAGTTTGTTGAAAGCCTCAAGTCCCCTATTTCCGAACAGAAGAGCAGTAGCTGACTGAGGGTCACTCCCTGCAGGCCCCGGGCTGACTGGAGGTGCAAAATTGCCTCGCGCTCCATCCGAACCACCCATAGTATATCTGGGTGTTTCCCCTGGGACCCCGACTGAGGATGGCGACTGCGAAGAAAAGCCCGAAGGGGCTGCACCACAGTGAGCACGCTGGAGACCATCCTCCCGGGAAGGGAAGGCCCCTGAATCGTTAGCGGCTGGCGCCACCCCTTGCATACGGAAGGAAGAGAAGCTCCGCGGCATGTTCGGGGCCTGATGGTCTGAAGGAGATGAAGATCCTGGAGGAGGGCTCGTGTCGGGACCTCTAGAGAGGCCAACATTGTCCCGGGTCCCGGAGCGCCTCCAGCGCGCGACCGGCTTTGCCATTATGATACACGGAGAAAAAAGGCTGCGCTGTTGTACAGTGCAGCTGCAGCGTTGCCACCTCGATGCAGTTTGCGCCCAGACGTGAAATGGCTTTTTGGGGTAACTCGGGGCCACGGAGGGTAACACGAATGGGGTTTCTTGGCAATCAGCCGGGGGAATCTGAGTCGTTTTAGACTGTGCAAATGGGGTCAAAGGGCTACAGATGGTCTGAAAGGAGCACGAAGAGGAGGAATAGACACAATTCTGAAACAGATGCTTCGCAGAAACCTGCGGCAATTCTCGCGTGGGAGGGCTAAGAAGCCTTCTTGACGCCAATACCGACAGGGGCATCACGCCTCCCCTCCATGCAGCAAGGAGAGGGAGGGCGTTCCCTGCTGGGAAAACCTGGGGGGCAGCAATACACCGGGAATGACAAGCTGTTGGGCCTGGCCGTGGGGTGGGAACTGAAGAAGAAAACCCAGTTTTGCTGCCTCTAAAGGGTTTAACGAAGCAGCTGGTGTTCTAAGTATATGCAAAAAGAAGAAAAGTTCTAAATGTAAAATGCGGGGCACGAGAAGGGGCCCTCCTTCTTCTGCTGAGAGGGAGGGTTCGGGAAAGACAGATATCTACGACCAAAGGCCGATCTGCGTTTGCGCCCGTGGCAAGGCGTTCGCAGAAGCCACGAAAAGCAGAGGGCCAATTTCAACGTATAAACAACAGTTTGGAACACGAAAAGAACTCATCTTGGACGAAACGCAGAGTGCTTTCGATCCTTGAGAAGGGCTTTTAACCAGCGCTCTTCGGCTGCGTCTGCATGCAACAGGAGTCACTGTTGTCATGAGCCCTCTCAGGGCCTTACACACAGGACGGAACCTTATCAAGAATTTTATTTGTGAATTTTTGGCTTCCGAAAGTTATCATCCTAAAGTTAGAGAGACTGAATGCGCCGGGAGAAGCAGTACATCCCTGCCCACTACGGAGGCGAACACACGGGTGAAGGCGGCAGCAAACCCGTTAGTGCTTGCTCAACCGCATTCACACCCAAGCACATTCATCGTTGCGTCAGATGTGTGATGTATCGGAACTGGGGATTTCTTTGGGGGTTCCAATTGCATTGGCCTGCAACAGCAGCCAGGAATGTGGTTCTGTTACGTGCCTCCCGTCGTCAACAGTGCTTGACAAATTTACAAGGTAGCCGTAATTCGTATGCAAGTAAAGAAAGGCTGGCTGCACGCGGTTAGCGATATCCAATGAGGTACTTCTTGGTCAAAAACGAGAACGACGGCGCACGCTGATTGGCAACTGCTTACACGAGTTAACCGAGGATGGCAGGTTATTGTGGTTGATTTGTGGCTATGGGATTCTCATAGGGAATTGTTTTAGGGTAGCCCTTGATATGTGCTGCGGGGTGAGGGGAATGCTGCATACTGCACGTGGGTTGGTCCCCCCTGGCGAAGTGAGTGTCAATGCTTCTAAAGTAAAAGAGCATTCTCCTACTAGGACCACCGAGAAGGGCATCCGTACCTCAGTGCGTTGGTAGAGCAAACACAAATGGCGGGAGCTGACGAACAGCAGCTGATATGGGCGGAATGTTGGACGGCAAATTTGCAGGGCTAATACTCGATTGCTCCTCTAACTTGCGTTTGGGTCCCTTCGCACTAAAGCCCGCATATACTTGTAATGCCCCCTTCAGCACCTCTTAACTTATCATGGAGGCGTCCACAATGTGCTTGTCAGTCGGCTGTGTCGCTATCAATTGCCCGCCAGAGACCCGCTGTGCCGTGAGGCCCATTGAGATGCCGATCCCATGAGTGCTGTGTGATTGTTACTGCTGTGGCTGATACTACTTCATTATTAGCAAACTGCCCTACCTGGCGTGTGCACCCGCAGGTATCGCTGGCAAGGCTTCTTCTCTATGAAGGCATCTACTGATGTGCGCAGGAGGTATCCGTTGCACGTTAGCTATCGGCAAAAAACGATTGCCAATCTAAAGAAAATGGGAAAACCGCGATGTGTTGGTGGTATATCGCGCATCAGAACTCGTTGGCGCCTACACAAGCAGTTGGCCTACGTTAGGGCACACGCACAGGTGCAAGAAATTCTACCTTTGGTGCTGAAGAGACATTTCCTAGGTAGAAACATTCAACAAGTCTCTGCGCCGCAGGGAGTTTCCATTAAATGGAGCCCGTCCTCCATTCATAATCTCCCCGTAGTCTACACCGTGTGTGGGGGCCACCGGACATCCCTGAGCCCTCTCCCTCTATATATGCAGCGGCAGCAACAGCTGCTCCAGATGCTGCTGCATCACTGTGAAAAAAGTGGGCACATTCATCCGTAAGAGCATCCCAGTGTCCCTCCCCTCACTGTCCTGCAACTGCCGTAGAAGGAATAGCATACATAGTACCATTCCCATAGTAATAGTATCTCTACCGGATATTCCATGCAAACCAAACGGGGAAGCCCCTACACCTAAGAAACTCCAGGAAATGAAAGGGTCAGCCGTTGGCAAAATGGCTCCAGAAAATCTCTGACTCGTCCCCTTCGCGCTGCAACAGCACACAAAAGAACAGTGCTCCAGTCCGGATGGTGCTGCAGCAGCTCGACCGCGTAGGGTGGAGCAAAAAACGGCCGGAACAGCAGCAGCAACACGCCAGGCTCATACTGACCTCGAGGTAAAGCTGTAGCTGACCGGGCAGGAGGTTGAAGGCCTGCATTACCTGGGCCTTCACAGTTTCTAGATCCTTCTCTGGGAAAAACGCAACTTTGGCCCCTACCCACAACCACGCCGTGACTATCGCTGTCGCTGCTGCTGTGGACGACGAAAAAACAGCAGCATCTGCTGCCCCGGTGCCACAAATCTCGTTACCCTCAGCCACAAGCAGGAAAATCTTGTCTGGGAGAAGATCTTCGGAGTCAAATAGGACCAGTGGTTCTCCTAGGTCTGGGAGACAGAACAGCTTAGCTGTTGACTTGGCACTGCCCGTTGCTGGTGCTTCTGCTGATATCCCATCCGCGGGGTTTCCACACAGTTCAAAAGACCGTCGCAACGATGGCGCAACGGAAGATACTCTGCTGCTCATGTTTCTGCTGCTCTGTGGCTGGCCTGAAGTTATTTCACACGACCTTGCCTGCCACTCTGCTGCTCCCTCCAGCACGTTCGGTCTATGGGTCGCTGGTGAGTCTTGGTGGGTCCCAGCAGCAATAAATGCACCTTCAGAGACTCCAACTTCGCCCAGATCCGCAGGAAGGTCAAAGGCGCAGTAGTCTCTCCAGCGAAACGGCTCTTCGGACTTCTCCGGCGCCATCGGCTCCAACTGAACGGAGCAGAACCACAACAAGCACAGCAAATGTAGTGATAGCTTGTACCCCGGGCTGTAGGGGCAACTGCAGCAGCAAACACAAGGATCAGAAGATGTCCTGGCGTACTCCTGAGAGAAGATCGGGGGTTCCCAGATGTGCTGTCCCTTCCCGTATACCCAGAGTCAGCCAGAAGGCTGACGGTTCCGAGCCTGGTGAAATGTAGTGAAGCTCAATGTCTGAAGGCCATCACAAAAAAAGAGCAAGTACGATGGAACGAGCTCTAAGCATTTAGGAGACAACTCTATGTGAGGGACGCTGCGTTAGCAAAACTGGGGGATGGTCGTCCAGTCCAAAGCTTCAGTCGCAAAACCAAAGCTAGACAGGACCGGCGACTAGGTCTCGCCTACTGCATACTTCATACTTCAATTACAGGCGACAAGACACACTTGGGACGACGATAGAGCCTTCAGGCAAAGTTACTACGAGGGGGTTGCAGGGGTAGGGAGCTACCACTTACTACGACGTTCTACAAGCACCACGTTCTCTTGATAGTTCCGCGCTGCTTCCTGGACTTCTGCCGTCGTGCGAAGGCACCTTCTGCTGTCCATCCACACCCAAGCCTGGCCCCCACCCCTCAACATATAAGCCCCTCGTTCCGAGATTACGGGCAACACCCCTGGTTGCCACTCCGTCATTTCTGACCAAAGTAAGAAATTGGGGGAGTAGGCAGAATGCACAACAAGATGAAGCAATAACACGCAATCCTCCACAACGGAAGATGTCCCTGCGACTGCTGCTGCTACCGTAACTGGTGCCGCAGGAGGCGATGGTAGGGGCGCGAGTGGTAACGCTGCTGTTGAACTTATGGACGCGTAAGGGACATCTCCTTGTGGGGGCATGCCGCTGCCTTCCCCCCTGTCTCCCCCAGGTCTAGGTGGTGCGCATATGCGGGGGGCTCTGGGGCCAAGCCCCCTATTAGGGGTCCCTGGTTCGTCCACATCGAGCGTCGACCCTGCGATTCGGGTTTTCTCAGCAAGCCTAGCAGCACTAGATAGCTCAGAAGAGACGATTGATGAAGGAGGAGCGCGGGGCCCAATAGCCCTCGGTGTGGGGGTCCCCGAAGCCGGGTGTACAACTGGGGAGATGCGGCCCTCCAAGGGAGACCCCGCTCTTTTTGTGCCCTTCCCCGGCGTCGTGCAATGCCTGTTAGATCCTGGAGAAGAAGGGGCTTCTGATAGTAGATCCCCCATTGACGGAGGGCTCCTCAGAGCCTCCTGTCCATCTTTTGAAGCAGCGGGATCGACATTTAAGATAGACGCGCGTGGATTCCGCAGGCCTAAGCGCTTCTGCAGTAGCAGCAACTGAAACGTGAAGCCTGTGTTAGGGCTACAGATAGCACGCCGACTCCTCATCTGAAGGGATGCACAAAAACAACGCAAACACGAGACGTATAAGGGAAGCGAAGAGATACAGGCAAGGTGAAGGATGAACCACCCAGAGAGCCCAGCGAAATAACCTGCTGCTATTAGTGTTGCTGCTGACATGAGTCTTGCGGGTGGCAACAACGACCTCCGCTACTGTTCCTTTGGAGGCGCTACTCTCGAAGCCATACCCGTTCAAAAGCCTCAGCAAAAGGCAGGCGGAGTCTCCACATAAGGAAGGCGATTGCGAGAGTGGCTGACCTCGACACACCTTCTTTGCAGTGTATCAACACTCTGTGGCATGCCTTGCTGCTTCTGCCGCCACTGCTGCTGTTGCAGTCGCTATGTTTGCTGTATATGTTGCTACCTGTGGGACTATCGGCACAGTCTGTGTAAGGGGCGTTAGCACCACCAGCAGAAGCATGCGCTGCCGCTGCTGCCTCGCCGCACTCGCCGATCGCTTCCGATATGAACCTTATGCAATCATAAAAAACACACATGATATCCTGTTGTCGTGTGTCCTTGAGGTAATACGTCTTGTAGGTAAGGATATTAGCAAACACGTTTGGACAAATGTCGCCGATCGTGTTGACCACGTGGGTTATACCGGCTCGCTGCAAACACTGTACAGACACAGCAGAACCCACAGCAGGCACCACTGCTGATGTTTCTGCTACTGCTGTCGCCACTCACACGTGGAGGAAAGGCAGTCACTGGGAAAAACAATCCTCACTACCGATTGCTAGGCCACACGACTCAATAGCTGCCACTGGGGTAGTTCTGTAAAAAGGCTGATCGATCCCTGGTCGCATTACCTCTAAGTTGCAAGCAGCAGCAGCCCCTGACACGAACAGCCGGCCTTCATACACATCACTTATGACACTTCTGAAGTTGACGAGCTGCTGCTGCCGCGTGCGGCTATACAGGCCCATGCCCTCCTGAGATAAGACACACAAAAGCCCCAAACGGGAGGACACAGCTGCCCGTACTAATCCCTGCTGCTTTTAGTTCGGCCGCAGCGTCTACCATAGAGCCGCCCAAAGGGGGCGAGAAGGTCTCTGCCTCCTCCGCACCCAAAGTAGTCTGGTAAACTGCCATCTGCGCTGCTTCTGCCTCGATTCCTGTGATCGTGTCTACTCCTGGCAGTGCCCGCCACGTCACTACTCTGTACCTCCTCAGTGCGTCTCCTTCGAGATCCAAAGCTCTCCCTGAACGATCCTGCTTTGCTACCCTCGCTGCTGTGACACTGCAGACCCCCCGGAGAGGCAGCAGGAGAGAATAGCAAGCCCGAGGGGTGCAGCCTTCCGGGTGACCGTGCTGGAACACCTGACAGTCGAGCACCTGCCGAGACAGTCTGTTGTTGCTGATTCGGGGAGGGACCAGCTGCAGCTAAATCGAGAGATGAGCTGGAGTCCCTACCACCTCCTGCTCGTGGAACGGCGGAGGCAGCATATGATCTCTGGCTATTTAATCTCTCTCCCTCCTTTTGTAAGACCATCGTCGACAGGCCTCTGCTTCCCCCTGTTTGGGGGCTCAAACAAACCTCTGCTGCTTCTGTTCCAACAGTTGCTGCCGCAGCACATGGACTTTTCTCCCCGAACCCCCCCAGTCTGGGAATGGATAGTTTGGGGACGCCCTGTAGGCGAATACCCCCTAGTCGGGGGGGGCCGGTAGGAGCCCCATGTTGCTGCTGTCCTCTCCCTGGACCTGCCGAAGGGGTCATTTCGCCCGACGACGAGGCTGGGGAAACAGGACCAGGTGAGGGCGAAGAGCTGTTCTCGGTGCCGGGGAAGTCAGCAGCATGACGACGAGGGCTTCCGTTGTCCGGGGGGCCCCTGCGATTTGAATTGCTGCCGCTGAGAGGTATGGAATCCTCCAATTTCGGGCTGCTCCCTAACGGCTGCAACTGGAAGTGGGGTAGGAGCTTGATTGGAAGGGTCAGGCGGGGCACGACAGGCGCAGTGTGCGCGGGCCTGCTCTCTCGTTGTTGCTCTTGCTCTTGATGTTCCTGCCGAGTTTGCTGTTTCTCCAACTGCTGTCGCTGCAATTGGTCATTCTGAACGGCTCTCCCGGGAGAAGCCTCTACAGCCTCCTCTTCAAGCTGGGAGGCTGGCACTCCTATGGCTACTGCTGCTGCTGCGGTCGTTACTGCTGCTGCTGCGGTCGTTGTTGGTGTTGCTGCTGCTGCTGCTGTGGTGGTGGTTGCGGTTGGTGGTGCTACCGACTCCGGTTCTGTCGCCAACTCTGAAGCTGCAACACCAGTCCGAGAAACAGTTGGAATAGAAGGAGAAACTCCACAGGTTAGTCTGGGCAGCCTAAGCAGCAGCCGCAGCAGCAGCACATTGCGCTCAAGCAAGGCAACCCCATCCAGGAGGACCGGCTTCTGCTCCTGCGGGCTCCCCGATCCATCTCCTCTCTCACACGCTTCTACCGTAGGCCAACAGCTCGGCCCCCCCTGCTGCGGGCATATAGCGGCGAAGGAAGCCCATGGCAACAGTGTGGCAGGAGATATGGGGACTCCCCTTTGTTCGCAGCTCTCCAGAGCCTCCACGAGACGGAGTGTGCGCAGCCGCGCGTGATCCTGCAGCGGAAGTAGTAGCAGAAGCAAAAATAGAAAAAAACAACCTCTAAAGCAACTAAAGCCACATTCGTTGAACGTCTAGGACAAAGTTGAAGAATTATAAGACAGGAAAGCAAGTCTAAAATCGGCACACAGCGCGACACTCACCAGGATGTAGCGAGGTGCTTCCAATCCTTCCCAAAGGTAAACGGCCCACAGGTGCTGCTGCTGCTGCTGTTGGTGTCCCCCAGGATTGTTCCCTGACCCTGTACTGGGAACTTTGTTGGACTCCTGGTTGCCAATCCTGCTACCTACATCTCCTCGCGTGACGTGCTGCTGCTGATGTTGTTGCGGGCTGTGCGAGCAGCAGGCACACACGTGCACAGCATGCCAGACACTGTGGCGGCGGGTGTCTGCCGCAATACGAGTTTCTGCTTGAGTTAGTAGATGCGCTAAGTCCTCACTGAGCAGCGCTGCAGCGGCCCTCAAGCTGCTGCTACCGCTGCTGCTGGCATTGCTCTGTGCGGTTTGCGTTGAACCGGCGTTGGGCCCCGGTGTCCCGGTGGGGCTTTGGACCTTTGGAGGTGTCATGCTCCGTCTCCTGTCAGGAGGCCTCTCAGAAACGTGTCTCATAGCTTGTCGTTGTTGCTGTGGCTGCTGCTGCTGGTCTGCAGTGTATGCGTGGATGACTAAATAGCAACTTGAGGGGTCAGGCTGAGGGGCCCCCGCGCCGATGACACGCCTCCACGAGCTCCTATCCGGAGCTCCCTTCCCTCCCCTTCGTGGGCTGGTGTCCCCTGAAGTTGAGCTGTTGTGCAAGTTAGTGCTGCTGCTGCTGCTGCTGCTGCTGCTGCTGCTGCTGCTGCAAGGTCTTGTGAACCCCTTGTCAGAGGCATCCCGAGTCCCGGGGGCCCCTTTTATGGATCCACCAAGGGGCAAAAGCGACTCGCAGCAGCCGCACCTCCCTGGAGCACCTATGCGGCACATGCGCCAGGCGACAAGCAACTGGTGGTGCTCCAACAAGCAGCCTAATGAGCTGCTGGGACAAGGTGTCTCCGGGGCCTCCACTTGCTGGCTGCTGTTTCCCCACAACCGCAGCGCCTGGATGACCGCATCCAGTGTTTTGTCACCATCTTGTGTTAGCCACAAACTCATGGGTGGCCTTCGCTTCATAGATGAAGCAGAAGCGGGCAAAGATGGACCTTCATCCCTCTTCTCTGAGGTCCCCGGGACACCGGAGATGGAAAAGAGCTCCGGAGGAGCCTTCTCGAACTGGATTGTGCTTCCTACGCCACCCATTTTCGGTCTTAGGGAGCCTCTGCTCCAGCTCCGCTGTTCAGAGGCCGTGCCGCGGGTCTGGGAGGACAATGTGCTCCTGACGACCCTATAGACCTTTGCTAGCCATGGCGACTGTAGCAGTTAAAGCCACGGTAGGCTTAATGGGGACACCCAGTAGCCAGGCAACAAGATACTCAACGGAGGCGGAGGTGTAGGCTTTCGTTCTCAAACTGAGGCGCCTTTTATCCAAAGATAGCAGTAGGGGCCCCTAAACTCTACTCTAGCCGCGTGCTATGCCACAAATGATTCGGGTTGCCTGCAACGAAGTCTGCCGATCCTGGAGACGACAGCAGCAGTAGAAAGCAGTTCGAAGTGGAGCTTGTGGTCCACTGGTGTAATGCGAAGGGCCCCGCAGATGCCTCACTCCTACAGTCACGCAGTTGTGTCGCAACAGCAGGACGGGTGATGACGGCTGGAGGACAGGGACGTCCTCCCGACCCTATTCAGGCACTGAGAATAGTGTAAAATAAACAATGTCAAAGACAGTCAAGGGCAGGAAGTGCAAAGGGATGCTGTTGCTGCTCCTGCACTGCCCCTGCAGCAGCAGGAGGCGCGACCCGGCTGCTGCAGGCGTTTCGTTTGAGTTCACTGCAACGAAGCCCGTCGTTGCTTGGTGCTATTGTCTTGAGGCTGAGGCCCCGTAAGGAGTATTCAAAGGCCCTAATGACTTGCATGCATTCCTTTTATTCTAGAGAGAGCAAGAAGGGGAGCCCCGTGTGGACTGTCACGGTTCCTGCTGAGGCTGCCGCCGCCGTGGGGCCTGCTGCCATTTTGCCTCTCCGTCAAAGTACAACAGGAAAGGTCTAAGTGCTCTTCTTTGAATTTACAAGATAATAAGGATTTAAGTGTATTCTAATGGGGATGTGTGAGCCTTGAAATGCCTCTCCTTCATGCAGGCGCATGTGCACCGCCGAAAACTGGCTCCAGAGCGCAGACCAGGCCGCCGCTAAGGCCCCAGACCGTCACTGCCCATAACGAGCCTCGGAAAGTGCCCATCTTCCTTGAGAAGAGTCTTCCTCTTGCTAAATGTGTTTAATCTACTAAGTTTTGTCTTCAACTTCCGACTGGACCATCTGCGTCTTGCAGTCAGGACAGGCTTCGCGACCGCCGTGCCCTCTGAGTCGGGCAGCAGACCAGGGGCCCTCGCAGCTCGTAGTTTCGGCTACGCATGCATTTCCGAACAGCGAACTCACTTGATCCGAAGCACGCTGTCTTTTAATTAATAGCACACATCGTTTTGCGCTCTGTTGGTAGTCGGAGTGGCCCTGAACGGAGTCTTGGCGATCGCATGTTACAGGTGTTTAGAGCTGCTTTGCCTCTCCGGACCCTCGTCTTCTCCTGATCAACAAGGAACCATTTGATTCAGGATATCCAATCCTCATCTGGCTAGCCTGAGAGGGGGAAAAACGCCTACAGGGTCCGCTGTGCTCTACATAAACCTGGCGTTAAGCATCAGTCATGCAGCAGCAGCGGCAACGGCAGCAGCCATCTCAAGGGCAAAAGCACACCACAGTTTTATCCGGCGATGTTAACCTATGGGGCCTCCTTGGAGGAGGCTCCTCCAGTGAAGGAGATAATCCTGGAGGTGCGGATGGCATACATGGAATTCAATGCCGAAGCGGTCGCCCGCCTTGAGAACAGGAACAAAGTGAGCTTCAATATGCTTTGGCTCGTGTTTGTCTATGAAATGGAGTATTATGAAATTTCCCCCCTGTCAAGTTGGCTAGCCGCATGCGCCTAAGAAGAAACGTGCGCAAGAACTGGAACGTGAAGAGTGACATAGGCTGCTACGGCTGCTTGTGCCCGATGCGTGGCCGCTGAGGTCGATTGCACCCAGGCGAGGAGGCACAACAAGACCAACGATGGTAATGGGGACAACATCCATCTGGTGGCTTCCTTAAGGGCATCCCTAGGAAATGCTCTTTTGTTTCTCCTGCTGCAGCTCTCCATCGCCGTCATTTACAAGGGAGAGGACCTCGCTCAGGCATGTGGTGATGGTCGGCGGGTCTCTTACAAGGTTTTTAGGAGGAAGATAGATGATATCTCGGTAAAAGCATTCAGTATCTGCCCCGATGCTGCCTTTTTGCGTCTGCTGTTGCTGACATTCCTGCCGCAGTCTTCGAGTTGCCGTGCGCTAGCAAGCTCTGTCGTTGCAAAGCCGCCGAAGCTTTCTGCGTAGATGGTTCAATTGTGGGTTTTTCGCTTGGTTGAATTTGTTTGCATGCAGGTCACTCTAACTCTCAACAGTACCTTTCAACTTCCCTTCAGCTCTGCGTTTCCCATGGCCGCCCCCAGTTTGGAGATTTATGTGATGATGGTGTGGAAGCATCCTTTTTTTATTTTAGCATAGCATAGGAAGCTTTGGCTCTCTCCTGTAGCCTTAGCGCTCCATCTGTTATGTGAGTGAGTGTCTCCCAGCAGCTCCGTCGGTGGGCTCATTGCTATTGCTGTCTGCAATTGCCGTCTGCTCAGGAGAATCTGTCTGACCTCCGTAAGTGTGTTGCCAGTGCAAGGATATCTCTGGGCAGGCGCTGCAGAAGTCTCTCCTGGCTTCTTCGCACCAATAAGTACAGCCTGTACTTAGGCACTAATTCGGCAAGAGAAGCAGGTGGGCGTTGATTGAATTTTTTGTGCAGGAACAGCGGCTGCTAAATCCAGATAGAGCGGCAGCGATATTGAGCGGCCCAGTTGATCCCTCAGCGACTTCCAGGCTCTGCAGTATACGACCGCCGGCGAGGTTGCGGACGATCATTGGAAAAAAGGGTGGCAACGGGGTGTGTGCACACTGCGATGCGGGGTAGGCACTGTGCTCATGGGTGTGCGCCTGGGTCACACTGTCGTCCGAACCAAGAGCTTCAGCTTCTATTGGGGTCCAGAGCTGCGCTTGGGCTTAAAAGAGCCTAAACATGAACGGTACGTGCTCCATAGACAAAGTTTTCAATGCAGGAGACCCATCTTCTGCTCTCGGTTTCATTGTAAGCATTGCAAATCTGAAGTTTGCTACATGATGATGAACACTTGGGGTACATCCAGTGTCAGGTTGCAGTGTGCCTCCCTGGTGCCTTTTAACGTTGGTAGCTGCGGTTTCGTCCTTGATCCCTCAGACAACTGCCGAACTTAGTCCCTACTACGGAGGAGGATGCTCGAGCCACGCTTTCCATCTTACGGCAAACGCGAAAGAGTCTCGTGGAGCAACGAATTGCCGCTGTTTCTATTGTAAGTGCTCGCCTTTTTTTGATTGAGTTTTACGTTATTCTTTTCCTCAAGTCCCTTAGGAGTTCCACCGTCGCAGAGCCCATGGCGCGGTTTGTGTCTTGATGGCACAGGTGAAGATTCGGGCTTGAGTGGTTGCTTTTTCTTTGTGAGATTTGCAGCCAATTTCAGGAGAGCCGGAGTTCAACCTTAAAGGCCTAACATCGCATATTGACGAGCTTCTTGTTCAGATGAAACGTGATGGCGTCGTTGTTGTCCCGATGATTACGCAGTTGAAGGGAGGTTCGTGGGTGCTTTGATTACTGTTGGGGCCATCATGACTGTACTCGTCTTCCCCCGGAGGGTATGCATGTGTTGTTCCTGCATGCTGTCAGCTGTTCTACTCAACAACCAACAGGATGAGTTGCTGTGGGATTGATGGCTCAGGGGACTGCTCTGCTGGCCGCTTTACTTCCTTTTTCCTGGATAGCCATCCTTACCGTATCCTTGCGACCACCCCTATTCCTTGCTTTAGCCCTGACACGGTTGTTAGGGCGACGGATGGTTGCATACATGAACGAACAAGCACACACGGTGAGGTCCAGTTTCCTAGAAGTACAGGTTAAAGCTTCAAACGCGCATGAGAAGCTACTAAGGTGTCTCTAGATACATGTGCTGCGTGCTTGCTAACATGTGTATTCTGCTCTGGACGATATCCAACGCAGGCTTTTTGGGGTGGGATCGATGCGCGACCAACACTTTCGACTATCTCTTGGACAGAGCAGTTTTCATGGAAACCCCCGCCTCAGTGAAGTCGGGCATCTGTTTGGTAGGAATATGATCCTTGCCGTGGTGTCCTCCCATGCTATTTGTTCACAGTAGAGGCACATATTTTGAGGGCAGAAAATGCTTGGAGGCTTCACAGTCGTTCTTTGTTGTGAAAGCTACGAATTTGTTGTGCTTACCCCTACTACAATCAGGCCACGGCAACCCGCTTGCACAAGTGTATCCTCAGCACCTGCCAGGCTGTGTGTTGCGCGTCGACATACTCCTTTTACGCGGCCCAGTTTGCAGTTCAGATTCTGGAGGAAGTGGTCTTCGAGCCCACTGCGGACAGCCTGCTCATTGTAAACTGCCAACGCCCTTCTTCTACGACTCCTGGAGACCCTCATTTCAGAAGCCGTAGAAGTGCTGCTTCATTCCCAAAAGGGTTTGCAACGATTTCGCTTGAGGCAGAAACCCCTAAGTGTGCAACGCCTCTGTGGTTTTTCCGCCCTTTCATGCTTTCAGGGATCGCTTCCGTTCGACAGGACCAAACAAGGCTGCGAGTTACAAGCCGGGAGGCAGCAGCACAGTGGAGGCAATAGTGAGCAGAATTTTTCAAAGGAGGTCATCGAGGAAAAGCCGTATCTTTCTCCCGTGAGGCATTCCCAGCTTAACGAAATCCGAAGCGGCCTGGACAAGTGGAGAGACCGGTGCCACTTCCGCAGACTTGCAGCCGGACATCCCCTACGTATATTTGCCCTATTCAAACGCGACCAGGTCAGCTGATATGTTCCCATCTGCAACATCCTGAGCCCTGTACAGCGGGAATTTGTCTCTTTTTTCTGTTATGGAACTAGGTAACGTGTTTGTATGATGCTGTGTTGACGCTTGATACTTGGGGGATGCCTCATGCTGCAATTGTGGAGTCTGCAGCTGTTTGTGAGCGGGCAAGCCATTGGTGGTTCCCGTTCAGGGTTACTCTTGGCCATTCTTGTCTTAGGAGATGAGCAAGTCGATATGGAGGAGGCGAGCAAGTATGGCGTTCACTTGCAACCACACAAACACTGGCGGCTTAGGTATTGCTGCCTTTGGCCTGTCCGTTTCATGCTTTCCGCTCCGTTGTCTTCTGAGCATTGCTGTTGCAATAAAACTAGCCCAGGAGACATGCAAAAGATATTGTGAGCTGTCAATGCTATTTTCTCACAGGGTATATGGAATAGAGATTCAGGCGCAGAGGATGATGAACGACGCAATTGTCGAATTAAAAAGGCAGTCCACCGAGGGCAGTGTGAGCAAAGAGCTACCTCTTTGGGGCAATGGGACAAGGGTTTGTTTCTCTCAATATAGCTATCAGCTCCGTACCCCCTATGGAAACATGATCTAGGAGCCAGGTGGAATCTCTTTTCAGATGGGTTTCAATTGTTTACAGGCTGAAGGATCGAAAAGCCTAAGATTGACGAGTCTAACGCCCGTCCTTATGACAGGTGAGCCCGAACGTTGGTTTGCACCTAACTCCCTTTTTCCCCCGGCCTTGTGCTGGTATGGTTGATAGTGTATTGCTGGCTTGGGTTTTAGTGGTAGTGCGCATCAGCTTGGTGATCGACCCATCTCCTTTTTGTTTCCATGTGCTATTCCATTCAGCCGTGGACTACAAAGGTTTTCGAGTTGTAGTATTCCCTTTGCCCGAATCTGTACCAGAAGTCATCGCATGGCCTCAGCCCCTGTCTGCTCGTGTTCGCCACGTGAGTCACTAAAGAGCTCCATGTCCTGTCGTTACAGTGCCTTCCACTAATTACTGTGTTTTACGCGGGTATGTCTTTCTTTCATAGACGCATTTCTGAATTTGATTCCTGCAGGAAATCTCTTTCATCGAGAATAAGCTCAACATTTGCAATCTGTTGAAACCAGTTTCATCCCAAAACCCTCCTCAGGACATGACCGTTCTCTTGTCAGTGAAGAACAGAGGCACTGACATGATGATGCTTTACCGCGTAAGTCCAAACATTCTTCCCGGTATACACTCCTTCCTCAGTTCACACCACATTCGCACGGTCTTTGGTGCGCTCACTATCTGGCAGACATGCTACGCACTTCCACCTTTTTCTGGGAAGGAAGCAGGCGACCGCGGCTCTCAGCCATCCATCTCTCAGCGTCTCCGAACTGTTCCGTTTGTATATTCCGCCGACATGGAGATGGCCTTGAAGAATTGCCAACACAATTCCCAGCAGACACCCGCAAAGGTCAGCGTTTAGAGTAACTGACTGAAGATACTTGCCGTTAGGCCTGGCCTTCTCCGAGACTTCCAAAGGAGGCAAAATACAGCGCCAACACCTTTGCCTTGGCATTTCGAGTGCCCGTTAGGTTTCTTGGTGTATTTACTTTGCAGCCAACTGTTCCTGGTCAAACCTATCAGGACCCGATTGTCCGATCGCCGTTTAGTCGCTTGTATGCCCCCATTGACGAACTGTAAGACCTCTATGCCTTTTGAACAGATGCAGATCGAGATATGCCAACAATCCCGTGAACGGACGCAATTAAAATGCAATCCATGGTAGTTTGTTTCCGTATGTGGCTAAATCTGCTCCGAACGCAGCGTCCACTTTATTACAAACGCGTACAGCCGGTCTTATAGGGGCAATGTCGAGCCTGTCGTCTGCGGAGGTGGGATCCCTGGGAGGAAAGCCCAGCGTCTGGGGACTCTGGTGAAGTCGGTTATCCTGGACGAGTAGGTCACCGCTTAGTGCTTCGTGCGCTGCTTTTGCGAATAACAGTTCTCCGATTCTGGAAGTTGTTCAGTGTCTACTTTATATAAAGCGACGCTACACTGAGATTGTGCTGTTCACGGTTGTTGCAGTGCTATAGCAGAACTGGAGCGAATGGACCCTTATGGCCCATACGACTCAATATCGCTGACGAACTATCTTCACCGGCGCGGCATTAACATTCGCCTTTTAGGTGGGCTAGAGGACGGCAAGCCAGTCAAAGGCTTAATTCATACTTCTGGTTACTATTTCTGGATTGTTGGTGAACACACTGGTGTGATTGTGGATTAAGGAGCACATTCAGTTACTTGTGTTTTCTTCAAAGGCACGATGTATAAACGGACAAGAACTCCATGGCTCCAGCACATGCTCTTGGTGGAAGTCGTGGGCAAGTCAACCCCTCTGAGGCCTACGTTGGCTAAGGTTTAAGCACCTTCATCTCAAGCGCATGAATGCAAATGTGCTATGGTTGCGGGTTGATTTGGTGTTGAGTGCGTGCGTGGGCTTTTGCAACTGTTTCCCTGCAGCCCGCACGCTAAAACAACTGCTGAAAGGAGTCTTCCGGCGGTTGGTGTTTTGCACGAATATGGAACTACAAGCATCTGAGACGGCGAAAGTTGCTGGTGACAGGATTGCACTGTTCTTGAACTTAGCCGTGAAGCTTATTTACTAAGTAAATAAAAAATCATATAGTTGGGCATCTGCTTGTCATTTACAGAGAATCAACTTGTCTTGTTCTGTCATTGCAGAGGCTTTAAGCTCTCTGCTGCGGGGCGGAGGCCGCGAAGCTGACGTATTTAAGGTATCTGCCTTCCCATGGGCCCACGGCACACGCGCTTCTGTTTCCCACTATTATGTAGTTTGCATCTATAAGCACAGCCAGTCCTTATGATGTCAGCACTTTTGGCAGTCCGACTTGATTGTTCATATGCTACAGGCAGCCAAAAACGATGAAGGGGAAAGTGTGGCCAGCAGCGATGATTCCTCATACTATGAAGACTTGATTAGGGGGCAAGGTGAGCACTTGTTGAGCTTGTGCTGACAGGCTAACCTGAGCTTACGCGATTCCGCTTAGCCAGAGCAGCAGGTCGCCATTATTTTTTTCCCATTGTGGTATCGTCTCCTTTGTACTGCATCTGAGTTTTCTCATTGTGATATCATCTCTTCGGTACTACATCTGAGTTCTTTGCAGACAAAGGGGTACGGTACAGCAGGGAGTCGTTGCTGAGGGAAAAGTTTCTGCAGCTCCCCCTATCCGTTGCCTCTCGGTTACTGGATGACTCGCCCTACTTGTTAGACTTGACTAGACATAAATTTCGCGTTTTTTTTTGGTAAGCTGTCTTGTAATGTAGCTACGCATAACTGAATGGTCAGCCACGCAGTGGCTGTGTCGGGTTATTTGGCCTTAGATTTTGGATGGCCTCCTATATTTCAGGTAGTTTCACTCTACCAAGCCATGGAATGCATTGCTTTGCCGGTCATTGGATACTTCAGGACGGACCTCGTCGCTCTGAACTTGTTCAACGTGACCCTAGGATCCTGCATGGAGTCTCATGAATTCTGGATAAACTTTCTAAGTCGCAGGTCTCTTTGTTTAAGACTTTACAGCTTTGATCGTTTGCGAAATGTGCAGCAAGTAATGCACAAGCGCTGCAATGCTTTTAAGTTCCAATAGTTGCATCAAGGCGCTTTGCTTTGTATTAGGTGTTCTGAGCTATTTGATGTCGAGGCGTCGATGGTGCGGAGACATAGAATTTACCTGCCAGCTCTTTACATATCACTGCAGGTATGTCAGGTCTCTTCAAAATTTTATGGGGCCAACAAACGTTGCCTGGTAACTAAGTATGCTTATTGATCAAGTTGAGTTTCTCGTTGTGAGGGTATCTGTATTGCCATTGCAGCACCACTGCGGCATCAGCTTCTTTCCTTGCGCGGCCACACTTGGCCGGATGCTGGAAAAGCCATTTCCCCTCATGCCTTCGCATATTCGAGTGCGTAATGGCGACTACTGTAGTAGTGCAATAAGAAGACAAAAGGCCAGCGACTGTTGAGACTAGGCCAACCCAACTTCGTTGTAGGGCGGATCCCTTTATGGCGGGTGGATTTTTGCCTGCAGAGTTGGATGCCAAAGCTCTCGCGTTCCGTCACAGTGCCTAGTTCTCTACCACTTCTTTCCCTTGTCCGAGATCCTTCGAGGCTGCCACTAGCTAATCCATCTTGTTCAACGCTCATCCAAAGCCCGTCTCCAGCTCAGACAGTCGTGTCACGACTGATTGGTCATGTAGTATTCCAGTGCAGTAGCCCCTTGTGGCACACGCGTACGGAAATAAGAAAGGGGCTGAGCGCATCCACTGTTGCCTCGATGTACAGCACCACCCAGGGGCATCCCTTGCTAATCGAACAGGCAAGCTTTCCTACCTCCGCCTCTGGAATTATATATACTCAAGGGGGAGAAATTTCTTTTTGCCATGGCAACCGTACTGTTAGACGAACAGCAAAATGAGCTTGTGTGTTCTCAATGACAACAGGATTCTTGGGATGTTGAGGAGGCCACAGTGGAGCTTGTAGGCGTTGCTTTGAGGTAACGACACCAAAGCGTTTCTGAAAAATGTTTCCACGCTTCTTTTCCCGGATTACTCTAGGGAATGACTGATGCTCGATTATATAGTACTGCATGCGCATGCAGGTATGAGGCTTGGGACGTTGGTCACTTGCTGGCTCAACGGTGTATCATGCAATACCCCGAGGCGCATGCAGCATCGGTAAGCCTGTTTGATAGCACTAGGTCTATTCAACAATTTGGACACCGCATCCAGGCTTGTAAAGGACTAAGGCGGCGTTGCCTTTTGCTGCAGGTGCCGGCACGTTTGTTGCTTCTCCTAGCAGCTACCCATGGCTCGGGGAAGCCCCCTCCTAGCTCACAGCTTGCAGCCACCACCTACAGGATCCAGCGTTTACTAGAATACCACTGGGGAGGTCATCATCCTGCCAGCTTAGATGTGACTGTTGCACAGGCTTGGTAAGCTGGACATGGAAAATTATTGGAAAAGGCATCCGTGCTAATGTCTTAGTCTCCACAGCAGTATCCCAAGCCTGTTTTGGTTTGCACTGTGGGCTTTTTGCTGCCTCTCTACTAGCCTGGATTTGATCAATACGGTTTGGCGAAGAGAGTATGAAAGTTCGAATGGCTCTTGATTGTATTCGTTGTACCATTTTTTCAGGCTGTCATATCTTGGTCGGGACTGGAGAGAGTGCATCTCGGGGCTGCAGGCTGCTGTATCCCTGAGCGCTGCTCTGTCTGTTTCTCAAAACTCGGAGGATGTAAGTGCCCTGCGCTCGTCAACTTCGTAGCGAATATTTCATCACAGATCAGAATGCCAATCGCTTGATGACTTTGGTGTTCACTACAGCCCTTCTGTGTTTGTTGCTTTGTTATGGCGTGGATGTGCAGCTCAAGAGTCTTAAGCTGCTTCTTGACGTCATTGCAACAGATGAAACTTCCAAAGTAGGCGATTTTGCACAGTGGCGCAGGTCAATGCAGACAGGCCTCCCACCGCTTACAATCCTGTCTCCTCAGAGTTCGTCCTGTCCCCGTGTCTCTGTGATCTTTGCGAAGGTCCCCGCTGGAATACCGCCGGCGCCAATCAATCCAAAAATGGCCGGCCTCCTCAGGATGCTCGCACACTGCAAGCTCGTCCTCGCGTTTGGTCGCCGCAGCACGCTACGTAGAGTCCGCAAGCTGATTGGCAGTATCGGTTGTCCCCGTCGTGCCAACAATGCCACTCTTCCTCAGCTCCCAGCCAAGGGAGAGTCTGAGGGTACAGTCTGGCTGGAGCGCTGTGCTATTGCCGTAGGACTTGGTTACAGAGGAGCAGAAGGCTTTGATGGCAAATGGCGCATGCCTCATGCTACAGTGGGCTTTGGATGCCTACGACTTCCATTTTGTAGGGTTTCCCCAGACACCAATTTTTTCCAGGGCAGTGCTAACAGACTCGCCAGTTTACTACTCCGGATAGTATCACAACGGGCGGCCTGTCATGTTTGTTTGTGTAGGGGACCAGACATATGCTGACGATGACGGCGGCGCGAGAGTTTTCACTGTCGTTGTTGCTGCTCATTGAATCGAGAAAGAGCGACGCGGGCGGTACCATTTTGCAGAGAGGAGTCGACATTGCAACCAAAACGTTGCAGGTACTTTGTTCATTGGTCTTAATTGAGCTCTGCGTACCTTCTAGCCACTTTTTCTGGAACCAGCCCAAGGTATTACGATAGGTTATTCTCGCCATTTGCGTCTACGAAGATACGCTTGTGTTGTGTTCTGCTTTGCTCGTGTCGTTCAGTGGCAGGCCATTACCCTCGGGAAGCATCACTTGGAAACACTAGCAACAGGTATTCCACTTTGAATTCATGCAGGCGTGAGCAGCACACACTGCATAACCCTACACAGAATGAAACATTATTGGGGGGTGGCAAAGACAGGGTCTTCCGGGGAACGATGTCCTGACAACTTTACAGGACAGTTACTTGCCGTCTTGTTGGCAAATCAGGGCCGATACCGCCGTTGCATTGCTATGTACGAGGCTGTAATCCGCAATGCGTTTACCAGGTGTGTGCAACGCTGGTTGGATAGCAGGCTCTAACGTGTCGAGGAAATAATGCATGGGTATAATGTGGCATGCTTGCGTATGGCTGAGTGGATTTGCAGGCTAACTCATAAGCCCTCACTGCGTCGCTACAGACCCGAGAATGAGTTTTCAAGGTAAAACGCGACTTCCCTTCGCATTCCCAGCCATATGAGTTTCACGTATGTGCGGCATGCTGCAACACGTACATCTGTTGCCGACCGTCACGCGCTTTTTTCTCCATGAAGCCTTTTCCTGTCCTGGTTGTGTGCCCTAAACTGTCGTCCTCAGAGTCTGTTGGTGCCTTCCGGACCCCTACTTTTACGGCATTTTTGAATCCATACGGCCAATAAACAGGTTTTTTTCAAAAGTCAAGTTTGTGTTACCCAGCTTGGACGACGAGCAAGCCCTAGTATCTCTAAACAACCAGAAAAGTGTGCCTGAGCTTGCGGACCGTGGTAAGTGTTTCCACGGCATGTTGAAGGTACCCGTTGGAATGCGCACTACTGGTTTCATCAGTGAATCCATTCTGCCTCTGTCTAATGCATGCCACTTGCTTGGACAGACACACCATTACCTCCAGTTGGGGCACCCCACGTTTCCGTGTTAAGTACCAGTGAAGCTGAACCAGGAACAGGGCATGAAGAGCATGAAGTTGTATCTCCTGCCATGCACAAGGAAGTTTCAAAAGCACATATGATCCAGCTGGACCCTACAGATCATCCGATATTTCGTAAGTTTGACAACGAACCTAGGGCTAAGGACAGAGTGCCGCCGGCCTTCTTCAAGTCCCATTGGGCTTCATATCCGTCAGAATATATATCTCTAAATACGATCACGTTGGCTCACATCGACACTAGCAGAGCAGCTCCTGAGACGCCCACAATGTTTTTGTTGTGTTATGCAGCTTCAATGCAGTCCAAAGCTGCGAGCGATATGGTCAGTCCGGTTATATCGGACTTGGTAAGCGACATGTTCGTGGTATATATCAACTTCGCCGTGGATACGAAACTTGTTTCCAGGCTAGTTTCTCTATTTCTCTTGCTTGACTATCTTGAAAAGCAAAGTATGCTATTACCGCCGTTTGATACCCCTCAGTAGCTCAATGACTGGAGACGCATGAGAAGTGCGGAAGCGTGCACTAGCTACGCTGCACACATGTTGACGGATGCGCTTTGCATTTATCTTGGTTGTAAATTCATATACGTTTTATGGCTTGCAGGCTTCAAAAATGTCTCCTACGACGTCTTTGAAATCGCCTGTACAAAGTCCGGGGGAGATCTTACTTCACACTCTTTTCTAACATGGCTGTTGGACCTTTCCGGCACGTAAGGCTTCTTCCTCATCCCTGCTCCGGTTATTTGTCAATGCACTGCAAGAAAGTAGACCTGCCAACCTGCCAACCCCTGCCACCACAAAATATATTTCTCGAGGAGTCTTTCGGTCGTCTTCTGATATTCTGAACAGGTCCGCTGTACAGGTTATGGAGTACATCGAGCACTACCCCTTCCGAATCCCTAAAGAGGAGCTTTTCGACCAAGACAGTGATGTTATATTCCTGCTTTGCCATCCAAGTAAGCTTAACTGGACGAATGCACGCGAGTAACGAAACTAACTGCAGTAAGACGCAGCTTCGTTTCAAGTCCAGCCATCTGTATTTTCTTCTATTTTACTATGATGCAGGGGGCAGGGACAACAGAGGCGTTGACTACAATGCTTGCATAATGGATCGTTATCTGAGGCACCTATTGGCAAAGTCGGAAGCAGCAGTGTCGAGCACATGCCAGCTGATCCTTTCAGGTCCGTAAAGGCCATTACGCTAACCTTAAGACGATAAGCATATAGGAAGAACTAGCGCCTGCAGCGTACAGTGCAGCGAATACAAATTTAACTGAACTTCGGAGTGGCGATTGAATCCTAGAGGCGAAGTTGCTGCTGTTGACTGGCTGCGACTGCATTTCACAGGGGACTCCAAAAGGCTCTCTAAAGTAGCCCAGTCGTACTCGTTTCCCCTGGAAAAGCTCAACAGGGCAGTGTCGAGGCTCCGAGTAATACTCATTATGCTAGGAAAGTAAGTTAATGCCCTTACTTCCCATCCCACAAGTCGTTTCGACCCACAGGCATTCGGTTCAGTTCAGAATTGGAATTGCATCCGGTTTTGTGACTCCAGACTAAAGGAAAAGACTGTCCAGAAGGAAAAGAACGATGAGTCAGATATCCGTGGCATCTTTAAGAGGTAACGTATCTCGGAGATGCTGACTTGATGTTGGTTATAGACAGGTACTGTCTGTTGTGATGGCTTGCAACATGATGCAGCATCGTGCTCACCTGTGCAGCTTTCCGTGCACGCTTTTGAATTTAGGCAATCAGTTGAGCTCGGTTTGACCAGCCAACAGCTTGAGGAGACCGTTAAAATTGGCGGAAGTTTCTTCGAGGAACTGGCTGAAAATGCAGCTGAAGCATCAAGTCGGACTGAAATGCGGGTAAATTCTAGTGAATCAACGTGCAGTCGAGTAGGTGTCTCTGTCCCGAATCAAATTTAAACTGGGGTGACGTCTGGCATGTGGAATTCATGCAGCGGCGATATCGTTATTTCTTGGCTCACATTCGCACGACTCTCCGACTACCGACAAACCTCCGGTAAGCAGGCAAATGAGGGCACAACTCTGGTGTTATCTACGAAGTTGCGCGCAGTGCGGTTTTGCAGTAGCATTACGCTTTTCCAGTAACATAGCGCTTTTGTGGTCAATGCAGATGTGAAGAACTTGATATCCTGGCCAATCTTATGTACTACTTCCTTGACATCAATACGTTCCAAAAGTGGTGGGAAAATCGTTACAAAAGCGGCGCGAGTTCGGCGACCCAATTTTCACGTGGGAAAAGAGAAGTTGATCCCCTTGTGTCAGCCTTCGAGGATTATTAAGTTCGCCTTGTAGACCAGCAACTAGCTCACCACAGTCCACAGCGTGGCGTTTAGTGTGTCAGCGCTCCATGCAGCTCAAAGTGGAATGGGCGATCAGAAGGATGGTGCTGGTCCAAAAAGCTCACACGCCTCAGAGCTTGTGAATTGCATCTCGACCATGTTAGACGTGTGACTTGCAATCGGTCGTAGATAACGCATCACCTACGGGCCCCGGCACGCGACTACCGCGTAAGGAGGCCCAACCACATTCGGCTGCCTACTGCAGAGTACTGCATTCCCCTTTACTTCTGTCCTTCCCTTAGCACGCAGTGTCGAGGGCCCTAGTAATACAGTTCCCCGATATATTTTTGAAATTGCCGTCGCTCTGTATAGCGTTACTAGCGACGTCTTCACAATCGGTCCAGCTGCTCAACAGAGGCTGTGGACCTAACAAGTAGCTATCTCGACCACATCCTGCAAGCATCATACTACTACAGTTGTCAGCCGCCGTAATTCCGACGGCTCTCGGACTGTGGCAGTGTGCAAGAAGCAGTGTGCGCCGAGCCACGTGGCTGAAATAGCAGGCAGTTAGAGAGTGGGAACGTATCAAATGCCTCAAATACAAGCATAGGGACTCCCGCTGGCGGCTCTTCACATGCTTCCTCGTTTTCCACTGAGTCGGTTTCCGGCACTAGCTTCCCATAATAAAAGGTGCCCTCAATAGTGCAGCCACGAGTAGGGTCGAAGTGACGGCCTTCCCCGTGGGGATGCCCAAATCGCCATTTACCTGAATGTCTTGCGCCACTTCGCGTAATGCACTCCTACGGGAACAGGCACCTGGACATTGTGGAACAATGAAATTTTCATGTGCACTATGGTGATGTATATGGATAGTGAAGCCTCGAATGCTGCACAAGGGCCGTGATGAGCCCTACTTAACTGAAAGATGTCAAGCGTCGTCTGAACTCGAGGTAGTTGACCGGTCAGCCCGTAATTACATTGGTCAACTACCTCGAGTTCAGACGACGCCTGAAATCTTCTAGGTAAGTAGGGCTCATCACGGCCCTTGTGCAGCATTCGAGGCTTCACTATCCATATGTATCACCATAGTGCACATGAAAAGTGTCTGGTTGTGTCATGTTCCACATTGCATACATACTGTAAACTGTAATGGACGCTTTCCAGCTGAGTATACTGTATACTGCAAGCGTCGCAGTATACAATAGGCTTCGGTGTAGAGCGATGTCGGAGTAGATTTTGCCTCCTTACCCCGTTCCCATGACGCATGCCACATCTCCACTGTCCTTCGTACACTTCTCCGGTGTCCTTGCGCTTGCTTAGTCCCCAACCATGAGGTACAATCCTAGCCAGAGCTTCCGTCTGTCCCACGCTCTGGTCCTTGCCAGCTTCCCTGCCCGTAGTACTACAGACCGAGGGAAATTTTAGTTGGCCTAAATACTTGTCCCCAGTAGGGAATGTAACGCTCCACTCTGCGTCAGGGTCTGGCATATCATCTTGCCATTGCCCATCGACTATCACTGCCTCATGTTCACTCCCCCCGTTACTTACGCTTGTTCTCCCAACAACTCCCACTGGGATGGTCAACACACCAGCTCCGTGCCGCATGCCACTTCGCCACTGACCGTCATACAAACAAGAATCTCTGTAAAGCATGCTGCCACCACCTTCTGGCAACAGAGTCTCAGGCTGCAGGGAACGCAAGAATGAGTGCAGCTGATGAGAATGACAAGGCGGTGAAGACGCCTTCAGAGTGCGACTGTTTAAGAGTGGAAAGGTCAACAATATTTCGGCATATCGTAGTTTGGTGAAAGGATGGAGGGAAGAGGAAATGACGGCACCCTTAGCAGGCATCAACAACGAAAGGCGTACAACAGATCCAGTGGTGTTTTTAAAGAAGGTAACATACTGAAAGCTCTCCAGTGTAAGTTTTCCCATCGGCGTATACCGCGTTGACGACACCTGTTACTTTTCCTCCCTCGAAACTTCCCCTAATAACGACACCTTTCCGGCAGTCCCCGGAAGTGTTTATTCCTTCGTCACGCGAAAGTGACAGTTTACCTAGACCTTCAAAACGGCCCCGAGCAAACTCCCCTTCATACTCAAGTCCGTCGCGCTGTACATATCGGCCCTGGTCCTCACAGTATGCAGCATCCCATAATAAAGGTCCGAATTGTGTATATTCGTGGTTGAAACACCCATGTAGGAGCCATGAAGCAGTTGAGCAGCCACCAGGGTTCCTGTGAAATGCCTGACTACTGTTTGCCACGAATTGTTCGGTCACTCAAGCTCCGTATGCCAAGCAACCACCTCACCCGGCCGTGGTACTTGTTGTCAACAAAATTGCCCCAATATCGCTCTTTACGAGAGTACAGATGACCCTCCCCGCTCTTCTTGTTGTGCTGCCACTGCCCGACGTACAGGTACCCCATGGGCTCGTGGTCCAGCACCCCGTGGCCGTGTCGCTCATCGTTGACCCATGATCCATCATATCTGCCATTCAAGCAAGCCAAAAGTCCAAAGCACACAATCGCAGAGACAGGCACTGATACAATTGGCGAAATATGTAGGAACATTCCATCCGCAAAACCGTGAGGCACGATATTACCTCATTCCATCGGTAGAGCAGTAAACGCCATAGCCATGTCTCTGGGACGCCCAGAATTGGCCTTCGTAGCGATCTCCGTTGCTGTACAAATACTTTGCATAGCCACTGGTGGGCGGGGGATGCAAACTCCCATGCTTCGCCAAAGGAGATCCTTCGTTTGGCAGGTGGTGCTCATATAGCCATGCCTGCGGCTCATCATCGCAACTCGCCGTGCCTTGTGAACCTCTGGAGAGGTTCTATCTGTCCACTAGCAGTTGCATAAGACCAGTTGGTAAGCAACAGGAGCACGTTTAGCGAAGGCCGTAGCAGAGGGTTGAATCTGGGGATGGGGGCATCACATGTTTACTTGGAAGTTGTGAGTCTCTGACCATCCCTTCACCCACTCGACGCCAAACGCACGAAGGTTTTCACCGTCATCCGCAGTTGTGGAAGACAGGTGATGCAACAGCAGCTGTCTTGAGCGCTCGCGGCCAGCCGCAACTGCAGCCCTCCTACACAACACGAAAAAAGACTATCGAGAAACCCTAACGCACTTCTGGGAAGAGTGGAAGACTTCACAACACTCAGCTATGCTATGCTTGCACAGTTGCTCTTAGGTACGCCGCTAGTCCCTCGCCATAGAAACATATTGCCGGCGCGTACCTGCACAGCTGCTCAAGGTGTTGAGCAAATTCTGCACGTATCAAGTCGGCTTGCGCCTCCCAATTCAGATCAACGACAGAAGGAGGCCTCATGGCGTCGCTGCTGGTCCTACTTTCCTCCTGGAAACGGGCTATCCCAGGTAGGCCTCCCTGTCCTGAAGGCCATTCCACAGACACCACAGCAGGTATACTAATGACTGACGGAGCCACCACTTCAACGTGGAAAGCCCCAGGAGCACAAGGATACCTCGAGTTCCTGCCGACAGAGGAGGCAGCACCCGTGAGCGTCTGGCGCTCGGCCTGCCGCTCTCACACCCACGGAATACGGCCACTTAGCCACCCTCACTACCTGTAGAAGGGAAACAGCTGGTCAAAGCACCTTCAGGTCTGTTGCGGTGCTGCTACCGTTGTTGCAGTTGCCTCCTTGTAGCTGTGTCTACGCCGCCCGCGTTGCTCGTAAGGGCTGTGCCGCCTTCACGCCTTGTGGGGCCTAACTCCCGAGAATATGCGCTACTCTGACTCACTGACGTACTGTTATCATCATATCGTTTCCGCTCTTCTGTTTCCCGATGGCGTGAACCGCCCAGGGGGACAGTCTGCTTCCCCCTGCCTAGGCTGCGGCTGCTGTTGCTGTGGCGGCGGTTGTCCCTTGGAGATATTGCCGAGGCAGCCCTTCGTCTGTGCTGCTCCAAATCCGCAGCTAACGTAGCTGCTCCAGAAGCGTGAAACCCGTGCAGTTCTGAAGTTGTTCCTGGGAGGGCGGACACACGCCGAAGGAAATACGACATTCCTTGCTATATCAGAGCAAATTCTATGTTCTGCATTACATGATGGTCTCTGCAAATGACGTACCCTCTTCCTTTGACCTGAGGAAGTGAAGGCCGTGTGCTGCCGCGTGGCTGGCAAGTGAGGCAATCGTTTGCTGCAGCAGGTCTGTCGCATGTCTTGAGATGCTGGTGCTGCTTCCATAGCTAGGGCTCTGTTCTTCCGTGCCTATGCTCGAGAATGACGTTTCCTTGACAATGCGCCTTGCGAACTGCTGTTCCCAAACGGTCAAGCGCAGCAGCGCATCCAGAGACGTATTCTTCACCTCGACAGTCATCGCATCTATGTCCACTGAACAGCGAGAAAGCAAATCCCACACTTCTGAAATGTTGCTTGCCGTTCTCCGTGACCCTAACGGAGTTAATGACGCAAGCTGGGTACGCCGATAACTGACACTACAGAACAGACGAATCCTGTGTAAACTTGCCTACAATATCAGGCTTGGCCACTGGGTGAGTCAAGAGCGCGGGGTTGTTCGAGGAGATGAGGAACGCCCGCTTCTGCAGCAGCAGGTCGTCGACGAGCTCCAGAGGCAAGATAGGGAAGAACGCAGATCGCGCTTCAAACACTCTAAATGGAATCCCATGACGTTTCCACCGGTATTCGTGCTCGCCAAAGCCGTCGCTCGAAAAGCCACAGGCCAACCCCCCTGCGCAGACGGCGCCCAAAAAAGAAGGCACCAAGCATATCAGCGTTTTAAACTCCGCCTTTCCCCACCAGGACTACCAGCTTCATGTGATGCCCCCATTCCCCCATTCAACCCTCTGCTACAGCCTTCCCTAGACAATCCAAGGACGGAAGCATGCCATCACCCACTTTGGGGTTGCTTCCTCTGGCAATACGTAAAACGTGTACGGTAGTGTGGGTGGAAAAGGAGTGACTCTTTGGGAGGTAATACACAGTACCAGGGAGCAGGGAGATGAACGAGAGGACAGCTGTGGATGCCCGTGACGCGTCGCTCGAATAAAACAGAATCTTCTTCTCGAGCAGCAGAGCCTTCACAAGAACCAGGAGTTGCCCTGAGTCCCGGCAATGCGCCACAATAAGAAGCCAGCTGTTCCAGTATTATAGAATGCAAGTTGGCAAGGTGTACTATTTCCAAGTCTCAAGCTGTTGCGAAAAGCTGGTTGGCACGGCCATCGTACCTGGAGTGACAGCCATAATGAAGGGTGGCAAGCCGGCCTCAAGGTTGAAAGTAATTTCCGTGTATCTCATGAGGTGAAAGTTGACGGTGTTGAGCTGATCGTACAGTTGAACGAGCACCTTAGTAGGCAATGCTGATGGCGAGAAGCGTCCCGGTGAACCCGATGCAGCTCCTTCCATGAGTTCGAAGAAAGCTGCGGTGACGGGCAGTAGACGAAACAGCAGAAGGCCCCAAAACGGGACACGGGCCACCAAGCAGACGGCGCACATCCCCACGGCATCATCGTGTGCAGATGGATCCCACTACACGCATATTTGCACACACATGCCCATATAAGCTCTTCCCGTCTCGTCCTGCCTCCACAGAACCAAGCGCTACAGCATAGCACGGGGCATTCTGGCCGCCAGTGCGTCTGACGCTATGCGGCTGACTTTATCCCGCAGAAGCAACGCTTCCTAAGGCGCTCGGACTGCGCATGTCCCATCAACCAATCTCACGCAGGAGGGATCAGGGCCATTTGTGCTGGTCTTCCTACCAAGCGCTCGTTTTGCACGGAATAGCAGGAAACGCCGAAGGCGTAACTGTTGTTCTTCGCTACCGGCAAGGTGAAGAATATATGTGATGAGTGCCGCTGGTCACTAGCGCCATCGCCTTCCCATGAGCGCGACTCTGGCCCTGCTGGGGTCACTGGGATGTGCCCCCTCGTTGGAATCACCTCCGGGAGAGCAAATTTTTCCACCCACTGCAGCAAAGCGGTCTCACCGGACCCGCCATTACACGAAACTTCCCCCGACCGCCCGGCCTCAGATTGCCCTCTCCACAAGGAACGCTACAAACGCACCGGAAGTGTGTCACAACAATCCGGACGCAGTCCACACACGCAGTTGAGACATGCCGTCTCCCAGACCTGTACGTGCCTCTTATGTTTCGTGACCCAAAACCCGCGTTCGGGAAAAACTCCCATCTGACTCCTAACCGCGATTCCCTCGAGAAATTATTGTTGTTCGCACATGCATGAAATATGGGAAGTCAGCGTGAACAAGACAGAACGGGGGAGGGTGATAGGAAAGCACAACGTTACCTCCGAGCAGCGGGAAAGGTCGAGTGACTGGAGAGGCATGCATTCGCAGTTTCCTCGCTGATGATGAAACAGTACTTCTGGCCTCCGCAGCGCTGATTGCACCACTACAAAGATGCTGAGGAAAACACGCATCAAGTCCTGCTAAAAGCACCATCCTCCGTACACTCATCCAAAGCATCAAACTCAAAGGGGTAAGCAGGGACATGCCGTACCCAACAATGGGTGGTCCATCTACCTCAGGTCTGTAGACCGAAGTGTTGCCGTCGACTGCCGAAGTGCGGTGCACAGCGCTGATTCTGCTGCTGCTGTTACTGCTGTCGCTACCTCTTTCTGCGACACGGCCTGCTTGTTCATGTCCTCCACCTGTGCTGCACAGGCTAGGCGTGCCGCGACCGCTGCTGCCTACACCGCAGTGGTACGATTCTAAAAACCGCCTGGTGCCCTCCTGTGAATGGAGGACTCCTGCCGCAGGCGAAGAACCAAATTCAAAAGGATGAGCAGGAGAAACAGGAGGGACGGTAACACACGAAAGCGTTTCTGGTGCATCTGTACCCGTAGTCCCTTCTCTACTCGAAGAGGCGCCCTCTGTAGGTGAGACGTTAGCGGCAATAGCCCCCAGCCTCCGAGTCCCTTCAGCCAGGAGATCTTCTTCCGCTTCCGATTCATCCTCTCCCCCAATTGCGAAAACAGAGTCTGCTGGAAGCATAGACGAAACTTTGCTTGTCTACCAGATAAACCACCAGTGAACGCACCCTCTTTGCGTTTGTGTACATACAGAAAGGAACGCGGTGCAGTATGGGGCGTGCTACGTGCTGCTGCGATTGGTGGTCATCGTGTACATGCCTTTAGCTACTCAAATCAGCCTGTTGCAACGGCGTTTCCTCTCCAACCCTTTAGTGGCAGAAGACATCCACGCGAATCAGGGTGCGCGCCAAAAAACAGCCTGACAGGAGGGATATCCACAAACCGCCAACGTCTCCAGCTTTCTTCATGTAAGCAGGTACTTGGATGTTCGGGGGCTCGCAGATTTTTGTGCTTCTAGGCGGTCCTCTTACTGTCAATGCTGCCAGGTATTACGATGTTTGTGGTTTTCAGAAAGGCACCCGGAGTTTAGCTTTAAATGCGCACACAGAGCTACCTAGCTCTAGGAATCAACAGTTCTGGAGGGTTAACATCCAAGGCAAATCCCATGGAATGCAGAAGAAGCCTTAGCATGCGGTGATTTGCCTAATGAGAAGAGGATATGTCCACGCAACAACCTCAATGTGCTGGCAGCACCCACGCCACACCCACCGGCTGTCTTGCTGGACGTCCCCAGCAGTATCGTCTGTAAATAGGGATATCGTGACAGAGAATGGAATTCGAAGGGGTAAATTCAAAGTTGAAGTGCCAGTGGAAGGAAAAAAACTATATGGGAGGAGAATGTGAGCGAAACGGTGGTAAGCCGCAGGCAAGGCAACCTGGTCCGCACCATGGTCAGTCTAGAACTGAATTTGGAAGGCGACAGAATGCAAATGAACAAGAAAAGTACAGAAGGCTTGGGCTAAACGGGTTTTATTAGAAGCTGGGTGTGACTCTGCTATTGAGAAGGTACAGATAGTCGTGGCTCAAAGTGGATGAGACTGCGTGCATCGCGCGGGTGCGTTCATTGAGTAGAAGCTCAGTTCAACCTGTCTTACTAATTCCCAGATTCCCACAGAGTTGCTCGATGTATTTTTTTGGGTGCAGGGTGCCTGCCGTTAGTGGCAAATCTTTGTAACAAAGCGTCTATGGATGCCTTCGACGTTCACCAGTTGTGAGGATAGACTGTGATCAGGAGGCTTTTGCTCTCCTTTACCAGTTGCTCGTACTTCCTATCTAGCCTTCATATGTACTATGTACATGAGAAACTATATTTTGGGGTTGGTTTTTGTATGCCTTTAAAGCGGTGGCAATTCCCGCCTGCACGTTTCCAGGAGCAGCTTCAGGGACTTCGCACGAGAATATTCCATTTCAAATTCTTCAGCTTGTTCTTCACACCTTGTTTGCACTGACCATGTCTCTAAAGAATCGTATGTCTCCCCTTCGTCTGCTAGAATTGCTTCTTGCATTCAGTATTGAGCAGGGACTGTGCCCTTACGTGCTGGTGTGATCGATGCCTTCCACGCCAGTTGCCGCCGATTGAAATTTACGAGGTTCTTCTTGATTATTATCGTACTGAGCAGCCACACAGGAAGAAGAACTTCAGTGATCCCCTGTGGGAGTCGTACAAGGCCATGACGACAAGCGTGCGCTGGAACGCGAGGCCAGAATCTTATCCGAGGACTATTGTGAGATGTAGTGGAACCAACATGCTATAAATGAGAATTCATTAAAAGCATCGGATCCCTTTCCCCAGTCTCCAGGGGTTCCATGACCACTGGCTCAAGCGCCTGGAGCTGCGGTAGAGGAGGCAGTCTATCATGAATTGCAACGCACCGTGCTTCAACTTAAGGCGAAGAATAGCGCAAGTTACAAACACAAAGAAGCCTTCTTGGCTGTATCTGCAAACAGTGTGAACACTTGTTGAGAACTTCTGTTTGCGTGCCGTTTTCATACAAGGGCTGGGTACGGATTCATGTGGCTGCTTCGGGCGGGCACGGACTCTGCTACAGGCGTGCCCTTCTATGTAGACTGATGCCCCAAACGTTTTGGACTGGCATGGAAGTGGCATGGCCTATACTGTCAGCAGAGCAAAGGAGCGAATATGAACGTTTAAAGGAATCATCCATACAGCTTAATACCGAGGGCAGCCTGCTCCATACCAGTGCGGACGTTGTTAATGCAGCATAAGGTGTCCGCAGTCGGCACATGGAAACTCACGGCTCAGTAGTTTGCAGCCGTTGTGTTGCTGTTGGGAAACTCAAGGAACAAGCACTTAATAAATAATTTGGCCACTCCATTGGATGCCGCTGAGCCTGAAGTGAGCATATTTTTTTCGTGTGCCCACAGCCACGCAAGTGCTACCACAGCTTGTATTTAATGGGGCAAACACTATGGAGGGCCTTTTTGTCTCCTTTTTGCGGATCCCTTCTGGAGTCAATAGCAACGCAGGCATCAGGTTGTGGAAGTGTTCCTCTGCTGTTAGAAGACATACAACGGAGTTTTCCGATGCTGAGGGGAGCTTCCTAGACCGATACAAGAACCAGGTTGTCTGTTGCGTTGAAAATGGCATGGCCCGCACATGCATGTTTGTGCACCTTCTGCAACTCGTTTTAGCGAAGCGACGCTGGAATGTAAAATCGGAAGGGCCTACGCTCCGCCTGGTACCACAAGCGTTCAATGCCAATGCTGTTGTGCTTGATTCGTTATTCGATCTTAACTTTTGTTTGCGTTCGTTCTACTTTTATAGTAAAGTTAAGGTCGAATGTGGGACTACGAGGACCTAACGAACAGTTCTAGTATACAATGAACGGCCGATAAGGCATCAGGAGAGCTACGAAGCAATCATAGTGGTGTTGTGTTAGGCGTAGTAGACGCCTACGGCGTCTTAATGGGCCAGCAGCGCCACCAAATAACTCCTCTATTTCTGAAGCGCTGAAAAATCTTCGTAAAGTGTGTGGGGGATTGACGATCGATTCGCACAGCGAAACTTGCCACGTAATTAGTGTGGACACCTCTTTGGTCCTCATCAGACGGCGAATACTTCCTCCTAGCGCAGCTGATGCTTCTCCTCTATTTCCATGCAGCAGGGTTGGTAGAAAGTGATTGTTAGGCGAGGGAGCGTCACCCCTATCGGTGCATCACCGTTTGATCCTACTAGAGGTCAAGTTACTTGGCCGAACCGGAGAGACTTCGCACAGCTTCTTGCTAGTCAATGTTCTACGCCTGGCTGTGCATGCGCTGTTGCCACGTGTTATTGTGTTATCAGGCTTTAGCCAAGAACCGTCGTTGGGACAATACAGTAGAAATGCTTGGGATGGGAGTTCGCAAACAGCACATCACCCCCCTTCTGCTTTTCCTAAGCCTTCTGTGGCCTGCAGCTCCTACATGCATATACTATTTATACAGATACATGCCTATATATTCTGCAGGATAGGCTTCAGAGCAACTTCACACCCAGGCGTACCCAGTTCCCCCCATATTGCATGCATTTTCGTTGTTGGTGGCAAGTTAACGCTTAATTTGTCCCTAGTAAACAGCTTTTGCTCAAGTAGGACTATAGGCACAGATTCAATAAATACATGCTACAGACATCGGGCTGATCGAACGACCATGCAAACTCGTGCTGCATCACTGCCCACAGGTAATGACAAGCAGTTGAATCTGATGAATGACCGGGCAAAGCAGCAGAATTTGTGTTCCAGGTCTGTATATTATCATCAACTAGAATAGAACCGACACCCGAATTTACCCCCCCCTTGTTCAAAAAACCTTGCTTGAGGAGCACGCTTGTGCGTGGAGGGTTTAACATGCGATGACATATATTCGGCTTATTCATATGAGCAAATACGTAGAGCCTTTTGGTGACCATAGTGCGAAAATTGGACGTCAGCTCTTCTGGACCTCTCCGTGGCCGTGGCTGTGCGCTCCGTCGCGCGCCGCTCTCGTCGGGTCTTTCTCTGTCAGTTGCCGAGACTTGCTGTTGCCCTTGCATCATCGACGTATTGATGAGACTCATTAAAGCGGTAGAATAGGAGTTTTTTTTTGTTACCTTTGCAAAATAGGGTGCCTTGCAACAGGAAGCATCGGCATCGTTTACATCATTTTCAGAAGGGTTTCAGGCAGTTCGTGCCTATCAGCAAAATGGCGGTGAGCGCCCAGGAAGATTGAGGCAGCGAATACCCAATAAGCTAAATATCTCTCAGTAGACCTTGAAATGCTTCTCCTAGCCAGTTCTACTGGAGCATGCGCGGTCGGGGCAACGCACACCGTCGTCTTACGCCTCGGCAGCGCCTTTGCTGGCTTGCTACGGGAGCAGTCCTCTTGTCTTTGCAATGTATTTCTTGTTGTATTACAATTTGCCAAATGTGTCTTTTTGCTACTAGGTTTAGGCCGTTCTGGATGCCCAGTTCATCTTCAGTTGGGTGGGTTGGCTAGGGCAGTGTATTTTGTTTCGGAAGAAGCCTTTTCCTTTTGGTCTGATGCATGCGTTGTTGCAGGGCTTAAACAGAAAATACTCGAAGAAAATTGAAGCATTTGATCGGAACATCACAAAGAGAGGGCAGGTCTCCGAAAGCAAACAAAAAAGGGGAAAGGGCTACCCTGTTGGCCCCATTGTCTTGGGCCTCTTCCTATTCGTAGTCGTGGGGTCTGCAATCATACAAATCATCAGCTCCGCTCAAAGGGGCGCCCCTCTACCGTAGTGGCATGTGTCTAGGTGCTCAGCTTCACGGTATCAGTCTGGCGATCCCTTTTTCTTCGCCAGACGTATGCCGTACCACTGATTGCGTACCGTGAAAGAACGCGCAGTGAGGGCTGATTTCGCATTTGCTGGTGCGAGCCAGGCTGTGCATAGTCGCAAAGTTTTTCAAAGTTGGTAGTCAAAAAACTTTCGATTAGATACAGACTGGACGGTCTCGGTTTTCGGCTGAGCTTTCCTGCAGCCGCTACCAAGCCCTAAATAGGTTTGAAGGTGTAGTTTTTGAGGGTGAAAAGGAGCAAGCTGCTGCTACTCTTGGGGATCCGCGCTACTTGGGCAGCGGGGCCTCCTCCAGAGAGCAAATGCTGAAAATATTCCCCAGTGCCATGTGAGGAAATGATTCTGTTTGTGCACATACATGAAGCAGCATTAGATACTAAAGCCAACGCTCCGCCCATGGGCGAGGCAAGCATGCTTGCATACATGCCTTTGTAAGTGCCGTTTATATATGGAATTGGTTCGTCTGTGCATTTAGAAGAAGCTCGCGGAGGCATGCGGGGGCGTGCACTTTTGTCAGGGGGTTCTCGTCAACAACTGAGCAGATTATTCACACAACAGAGTACAGGGGTGCAGAGCATGGTGTTGTTCACTGAATGCATGGCCTCCCTGATGTGTGCTGGAATGTGCTGCGAACCCAACTGGGGAATGAGAGTAGCTGCGGGTGCAGGCACCCCCGTGTGGTGCTTTTCACCTAATGGTAGTGTTCCCTCCGTACCAGGTGGCTGTACAGATTCAACTAAAAAGCAGTACATAAATGTGTCGGCGACGATGTCCCAAACCGAGAAGGAGTGCATGGCAATCATAAAGCTTGTGGCGGCCGTGAAGATAGACACGCAGAGCGGAGCTGCCACGAAGGACGATGAAGTAATTGCTGAATATTTCTCCGCAGCAGTTAGCGTCTAACGCGGACACACACAGAATCAGGTTCCCTTTACATTATGAGAGCCCAGTAATATGTTCATTTCGATGGGTACCTACGTTTTAAGCTCCCTTATTGTTAGCGAACTTACGGAGTATATCATGATCCCAATCAGAAGAGAAATGAACAGGGAGCCGATTGCAGACGCAATTGCTACGACCTGAGCATACGCCCATAGAGGACAACAGGCGCATACGCGGACGTGCAGACAGCTCATAGCATTATGCACTTATTGTCAAACACTTATGCAGGGGGCAGCACATGATATCGGCACTTCACTCACCCCATGCAAATATGTCGCAGGCGACCTTGCTTGATTCAGACGGGTGTGGGACTTGTCCATAGCTGGGAAGAAAGGCTTGGAGGATATAGACATCTAATGAACAAAATAGCAACCCGCCACAACCACCAGTACATGCACTCCACTCGTACAGCCTGAACGTGCAAGTATGTACAGTCTGGGGATAGCCTTTGGCACAATAGTTACTTACCTCGATGTACCCTGAAGAGGTGAACCTATCAACGACAAATGCCAGCGGGCTTATAATATTCCCTAGATTCGCAGATACATTCCAGAAAAATGCGGAGCAAGAAACTATCCAATGCCTCTCGTGATGGAGTACAAATCTCTAGTAGAAGGCGTGCGCGTGCAGCAAGGAGCGTTAATTGTGCATGCACTGAGAGGCAATAACGCTCACGAAAACTGTCCCTCAAGCTTTGAACAACGGGTGAATCTTCAGTTGAGGCCAAGTGCTTGGTCGCTGCCCACGCGAATAGCAGCCGGATGGGTCGCGTTACCCCCATCACAAGGCCGCCGACTGCGAAACTTCCCAAGTGGTGAATAGAACCAAGTCCTATTGCCACGAGGGGAGGAAACCATCCCGCGTCTCTCTCATCTGCTCCTTCTGGAGGTGAGAAGTACCACACCGTCGCCGTGTACGAAATTACGAAGTGTGCGAATGCCATCAGGGCCTCTACCAACCAAAACAGAGCCAGCCACCAAAGTGCTCCGAAAAATATAAACCGAACGTCCCACACAAACTCCCGGTGCAATGGAAGGATCCCAATGTCGCCGTTTTGCTCCAAACCCATTGGAATCTGCGACGGACACAACAGCGGGGTCCGTGCGGTCAGAAGTTGAAATAGGGAACATTTCTGGATCATACTGGAACTGTTTCGAGGTGTTCTGAGCACACTAAGACTGGCGGCAACGTAAAAACACTCAGCTTCTCACCTCCGTCCCTCCGACTTTCCCAGCAGACGCCATATAGACGTAAGACCAAAGCCACAGCCCAACCCAGACAATGGTGGCTGAAGGCCACACGACACAAATATGAGAACTCAACTGGTGGAGTAGGGGAAGTAACTGAAGCAAACTGAAGAGCAGGGGTTTGGGGAGTCATGCGATGTGCCTGCTTATCAAAACACTTCGTACGGTGCGTGCGTTCTGCAGGCAAATGGGAAGCCACTCAACAAAGGGTTTACCCGCGGAAAAGAACAGAGGGGTAAGGAACACCTGCTGCATATCTCCTAGAGCCTGCGATGTGCACTCCATCACGCGAAGAGCAGTCCCAACAGAACGACGAGCCACGACCAGAGCCGCCAGAAGGAAGCAGCCAATGGCCAGAAGCGCAAATCCCACCTGAAATCAAGTCAAGGGAAGGGGAGTAAATATGAAATGTGTAGTAGACAAACGCAGCAACAGCGCGGGAATAAGGAGGGGTGAGCAAATGAGGTACAGCTGTATGCATTTAAATTTAATGCAGAGATGACAGAACGATTGAGATGGCCAGTAAGGAAGACACAATGAAGGGACAAGACTACTTACAAACATGGCTAATGTGTAGTCAAGAGAGAAGAAGTTGCCTTTGTCTTGGTCGAGTACACCGGAGAAACCGCTTCTTATAAGAACTCCCCCTGCCAGGAAAGCCAAGCCGATGCTCCCGGCAGCTGCAGAGCCGAACAGGAGTCCTGGAGAGAGTCGCATGGAAGCGGAGAAAATGATGGAAACAAAAACCGCCAAGAATAAGTACCCAAAGACACAGCCCCAGGAGTTGACGAAGGAACCAATGGCGAACTGCATCTGACGGAATGTGTTGTTCAGCGCTGGAACGAGCTGCGAGCGCAGCGAAGGATCGAGAGGAATGCAGTATGCGTCTGCCATGAGGGTAGCGGCGTATGCAGGAGAAAGCAGCAGATATTCTGCTGTAATGGCAGAAGTTCTAGCGGAATCGATGCTGGTCTCTCTTATTGGAGTTGGTATCGTAAGGCCGTTCTCCACGTCCTCCTCAGTGGGGCACTTGGCCACGCACCGCGCATCGCTTATCATGATGGAGGCAAAGGACTCGCGAGGGTCGAGTGGATAGTACAAATACGGCAGGTCGCGGACCTCAGGGTCTACCCCGCATGTCTTCCCTTGGTAGTTCATCCCTTTGTACAACCGCGCCGGACTCCCCTCCGTGAATGCCAACATCACGAAAAAGGAGCAGAAAAGCATAAATACAGAAAAGGCCACAAGCCAGTTTTGGTCCGTTACGCGACGTTTCGGCTCATTTTCAGGGTTCGTCACCGTTCCCGTTGAAGCATTGCCAGGTCCACCGTACGTTGTGTCCTGCACGACAGTGGCTGGAGAGGATACAAGAGCGCCCAGACACTCTAGGTTAAATGCATTTGCCACAACAAACAGTGCACTGAAGCTACCAGAAGGATCTGAAGGGACTCTGTCTCAGTATGCTCGGGGGAATCAAATTGCGCATAAGTGCAGTGAGTGCTACACATGCGTACGAACCTGGGAGTTGCGACGGACCATCATGTGGGTGGAAGGATCCCGCAACTGGGTATCCCTGAGGCCCCATCCCGAAGGGTGAAGAGGAGTAATCATCCGGCGACCCAGATGTTTGCATTTTTCAGCTGCAGATACACGGAAGGCGACGGACAACTCCCTACTCAAATGATGCAACCGGCTCCACTCACCCTTCATCCCAGAGCCCCTGGTCAGACAACCGAGAGAATCGGTGGGTTCTTTGTAAGGCCAAAGACCTCTAAAAGATCCTAATGAAAGAGGGAAATGGAAAGAGCTACGGCATATGTCCGAAGCAGAAGGAGCCAAGCAGGACAGCCAGTGCGACCCTGTTACCACTCCGCCTTGGTTGACTATACAACTAGTCAAGTATATACATGCCCTTAGAAAATATCTATGGATATAATTTATCAGTTTAGAGTCGACAAACTCGATCTGCTGTTGCACTTGGCGTTCGGCTCGAGGGCCCCCCCCTGCTGTCCCCTGAAATGTGCTGTCAGCCTTCCCCCAAGTTACCTGTGGTTCCTTCCTATTGCAAATACGTAACGAAGGACAGCAGGGCACCAGCTTCACAAGACTGCGGAGTTGACGCCGTCCTGTGCAATCCAGCAAAAGTCGTCGACGGTGGCTGTCGGCCGCGCCTTCCAACGTGCGGCGCCCTCGAGCAGCCGAGGGGAAATTTTGTCAGAAATGTCTACTAAACCGCTGCATAAAGATCCCGATTTTAAACAAGAAAAATCGACAGGGCTTCGTTCCACTCCACGGAGAGCCCGAAGCTTCCTTTGCTGCCAAGGAGGACTGGTCGCCTCACGGCCGCTAGCCCACGCACAGCTGTCAACAACTGACTGAGGTAGACGTGAAAACCGTCGACACGCTGTAGAATAAAAAGGAACTTGACGAATATTTTAGGGACCTTTTAGCATTATGTTCCCTAATTGTAACACATCACGCTATATTTCCACCTGTGCTGCTTTATGGTCCTGTCAACGCCCAGCGACCGCACGCGTGCTGCGAAGAGGTTAACAGCGCTGCTGCATAGCTCGGAGGTGTTACCTCCATCAGTTTTTAATATTTGTGTTCATTTTTAGGGTACCTTAGACATCATGAGCTTTGCCAGGATTCCCCTCGGGACGCCTGCAGTCGGCGGCACCGCCGACGTCCAGGATCGTGGCTCGCCGTGTTGCTATGAAGTCTTATTTCTGAAGGTTCTACACTCCACACTAGACACAGGCAGGCTCTGTGTACAATGAATAAGAGCGACAACTTTTTCTGGTTCTTCTGCTTCACTGGAGCCCTCGGCCGGGTGGCTAGAGCTGTTCGTAAGCAATTGCATTGCAGGACCTACCATCGGGAACTAGATCTCCAAACCATTTGGTTTAATTCTTACGCTTTGACAGTTTTAAAGTTGATGAAGTTTGAGAGCCTATGTCAACATGTGCATGCAGGTAGATATAGGGAACCGTCAATGTAAAACGGAGAATTACGACTGTACCAAACTCACTTCGCAGGGATAGAAGTTCCAAAGCAGCAGCCAATATCTCGTCCTATCTCCATAGATCTTGAGCACAGCTGTCTACTTGGCTAAATTCGGACAGGAGGAACCGTGCTATGAGCTACAACAAGCCGTACTGGAACTCACGCAACGCGTCACAAGTTGCAGTAAACGGTGTGGCACCCATAGTACACATGCAAACATACCACAATGTTCTTTCCCTTTTTGCAAAAATGCCACTAAAACGTCTGTGTGCAATTACTAGGGTCGAAATAGGCCAACTGTACTGGCTTAGACAGGGAGGAACCATCATTGACACGGCATGTTCCGTTAGCGTCCCCATCCTTCCGGCCCTTTGGTCGCTCCGCCAACAGTAAAACCCCTCGTATACTTGGTTTCCCAACGAGGCTTTGCCGCCCCGAGGGAAAGTAAAGGGGCCTGGAGAGGGTGTAGAACATTTGAGACCGAAGGAAAAGAAAAATGCAAAACGAAGCGTAGAAGGCCAGCAGCATCTGCCGGCGCTGCGTATTCTTGTTATATTTTCTATCGCATATAATTGTGCATCAAGCCTGTGCTGTTGGAAACGCACTGGAATTATAAGGCCCAGTGTCCTCCGTATCGCTCTGGGAAGCCGCTTCTCAATGCGAGCATCCCAACGCAAGCGTATATGTTGTAAGCCGCCTCCGAATGGTAACACCGACAATTATATGAGGGGGCTGATATGGAGAGATCATCAGAGGAGCAAAACCATAAAAGGTAAAATCCGTGAGTGTTTCTGGTTGCTGCATCGTGCAAGACTTAGGAAAAGCGTTAATCTTAACGGAAAGAGCAAGGGTGCGACTGCACGTACATGAAAAGACGTTATCCCTTCTCCACACGTGACAGAACAAGTAGACATAGCCAAACTGTATTATGCCCTCTTCATGAGAATTTTAATGACGGCCCCTGCAGAGTAGTGGAGGATACGTACAGTACATCGAATAGGCACCAATCAGAGACCCATTCTGCATTTCGGTCTCGTTCCCATTAGAAGTAATCTTCTCATTGTATGTGATCACTGCTCGTCATTACACTTGTGCCCAACATCTCGGTGTCTTCCAGTTGCTCCCCGGTATTGAGGTTTCCCACAGTCGTGTTATGGTTGTCCCTGAGTTGTGTCATTGACTCGCGGCAGAAGGCTCTGCCGAACTTGTCTAATAGTCAGGTCTGGAAGATCTACTTCTTTGCCTTTGCATCACTACTAACAAAAAAAAAGATTGCAAAACGCCTGCTGTCGCTGGGCTCAACCAGGGGACGGAGAGGCACGTTTTCAGAGTCTGTGCACAACAACAGAAACTTCTACCAGTCTTTGAGTAAACGCGCGGATTGGGGACTTAATGGAATGTATATGACGACTTATGACAGAGGAAAGAAAGGAAGGAAATATCTCTTTGCCCCTGTCCCGGTGATGGGTCAGTGCCTGATTCGCAGTGCCCGCTTCACAGCCGAGCATGCTTTACTTAAATACCTAAATTCTCAACAGAGTTGGCCATAAGAATCCTTACTGGATACCATTATCGTGCCTACACGTCTAATCACGAAAATGCGAATGGCAACTGCATTTCTTCTTGTGCATGTTGGCGACAAAAATAAAGATCTATAGAGGCAAGAAACATATATATACTGCCGCATTTTTGCAGTGACCGTCTTTTCCGTATCTGGATAGCCAACAAGAGCGTAAGCAAGACATGCTTCATGACTTGTATCCAGCTGGATAGGAAGTAAGAATTGAGCTTAATTCAACTCAACGAGCTCCTACTGTCTAATCTCCTTCCCATAAGAGGGCAGACGGTGGTCTTCGTCAATTTTCCAAGTATCCAAAAGAATATTATCAGCCTTTTTCTGCTCTTGCCCAATGGAGACTGAGCAGAGTGTTGGATACATTCAGAATAGTTTTTTGTACGTATGTATATTTTTAAGTACATTCGTTACTCCTCACGGCTGTGCAGTGAGGTGAGGTGAGGTTCGTTGCTCGTACCTACACTCGCCGACCTATCCGGTGCTACCTGGTGTGACATGAAGCGAAGATCGTACCCGAAGACTATTGTGAGCTGCAGAGGAGCCAACATGCTAAGAATGAGTTTCGTAGAAACATCGGGTCCCCTTTCCCAGCCTCCACGGGTTCCTTGACTATTGGCTTAAGCGCCTGCAGCTGCAGGAGAGGAGGCTGTTTACACATGAGTTGCCACGAGCCTTACTTCAACTCATGATGAAGAATAGCGCCATATACACCTACAAAAAGGGTCTTTTTTTGACTTTTTACAGTACCTGTTCATAAAGTTGCTGAGATGTTTTCCTACTGTACAGCTTCTATGCTACTGCTAAGTAAGGGTCCATGCGACTAATGCACACAAGCTTCCCTACATCGGTGATTCTATGCATGCAGAATCGCCACTCCCTTCAGCCTTCGTGTTGAGGGCACCTAGAGACTGGAGATGATGGCGTATACTACAGGGGGAACGTTTTACCTCTACTGTTTATCTAGAACACCTGGTAACAGTGTGCTGCTACGGTCATGTACACTTCATTGGATAACCGCACCCTTGGAGCACACACTAAATACTACTCCCACTGGAAGGCAGCCCCAGCTGCAAGCATACGTAAAATACTTGCGCACTAGGGTGTATACAACACAGACAGCACCACGTAGTATACGCTAAGCATCTGCTCTATCGCGCATGTACGCGCAAACTCCGGACAGTTAATGCTATGAGTAACACAATGCCAACCATCATAGAGCTAGGGAAGTCGTGATGCGTCAGCAGTGTAACGAAGGATGTGAATACCTTAAAGAATATTGAAAAGGTAGGCAACAAGGAGATATGCGCACTACGGCTGCACTTTTCTTACGCGTGTGCGCTTGCATTAGTAATCGTTACCCACTGAGGGAAGCAGTTAGGTGTCTAGACAGTGACGTTGACCTCTTTGTGTGTGTTATTTGTATTTTGAATTAAAAACGTGCATTAGGGTATATGGAGAAGCCTTAGCTTGTAGATTGAACAAAGATACATATAAAGACGACGGGTGTGGGGGAGTCCGAGGTCCCAGGGTGTTGGGGTGTATGCACAAATAATGTTTGTTGTTGTTCTTGATTTAATTGAATTATTTAAGATATTTAAATATTAAATGGTAAGAAAAAAAAAGTGTACAAAAAATATACGTGCAAGGAAGCTTAACAGCAGCACAGCACCAACAGAAGCTGCAGCAGCACAACAGGAGCCCCCACTGAAAGCCCGATTGCTGCTGCTTGTTTGCTGTTTGTGCTTAACGTTGTTTTATTGTTTAAAGTATTTTAAGGTTACTTTATTTCTTTAGGGTTTTTTTTTTGCCGAATAGGCGTAGTTGGAGGCGCCCCGTCGTGGCTTTCCTTCATAGAGCACAACGGGCTGGGCTGCCTGTGACTACGTGTGTGTTATTTTCCCTTCTTTCTTTTCTTACCGTATATATTCACTTATTCTTATTAATTCATCACCATGGCGGTCTTAGGTATTGATTTAGGTACACAGAATAGTGTACTTGCCACCATTAATAGGGGCGCCGTCTCTGTTATACGCACCGAACTTGCAGATCGTCTTACTCCCTCTCTTGTCCTCTTCTCTCAAGGACACCGATTAATGGGCGATCATGCAGCCCCATTGGTACGTGCATGCAGCCCTTAACATCAGCCCCCACTAATCTTATACACAGACACCTCTTTATTCCTTCCTGTCTCTCTGTCCCTACTACATTCAGAAGCAGCAGAAGCAGCAGCAACAACAACAGAAGCAGCAGCAGCAACAGCAGCAGCAGCGGGAGCAGCACCGACAGCACCATAAACAGCACTCGTGAAGCAGGAAAACAGCAAGATGATGCCTGCACATTTCTGTGACTGTTAGCTACCAATTAGTTCCTTATGTATATGTTGCTCTATTTCTTCTTTTTCCCTTTATGTGTATGGCAAGGAAGGATTAACAATAATATTATCTTCTTCTTCTTATAAATACATTCTCTTTATTTGAATTTACGGTGTATCTTTGTCGTGTACTACCTACTTAGGGTTTAGGGTTAGGGTTTAGGGTTTAGGGTTTAGTGGTAACACACGATTGTTATAGAGGAGGAGTATTTAGGGGTAAATAAGCACTTATTGTACGTCATTTTTTCTCATTTTTTCTATTTTTATTCATTTAATTATAATAAATAATATAATAATAATTATTTTCTTCTTTTTTTCTTATTAATTAGGTAAGAAGTCAAGCAAAATCGTGCTGCAGAGGGTTCAAGAATCTATTAGGAGAAATGTACGCGGACTCCCCTCTAGTTGAACGCGAAAAAAAATTCCAATTGGCAGAAATTGCGGAGGCGGAGGGGGGAGTAGCTGGCTATAAAGTACGTCCTTTTTTTATTTTATTTTATTCTATTTATTTATTTATTTATTTATATTTATTTATTTGTTTATTAGTTATTTATTTTATTTAGCTGTTTATTACTGTGTTTATATCTTTTTCTTCCTTTTTATTCGTTCTTGTTTCCTCTTTTTCCTCTTTTGTTCTTATCTTGTTCTTAACTCCCTTTCTTTTCTTCCTTATTCCCCCATCTTTCCTATTTATACAATTAATTACCTACTATTGTTGTTATTGTTGTTGTTGCTTTTGCTGTTGCTGTTGCTGTTGTTGCTGCAGGTACGTATAGGGGAGAAGGAGGAGGTAGTGAGTGCTGTACGTATATGTGCAGCATTTTTAACAAAATTACGTCATATAGCAGAAACAAATACACAAAGAAAAGTAGGGGAAGTTGTTATTTCTTGTCCTTCTTGGTTTAGACAACAAAATAGACAAGCGCTCCTTGATGCTGCAGAGATTGCAGGACTTAATTGTCTAAGAGTTATTAGCGATATGACTGCAAGTAAGTATAATTTAATTAAATTAATTAATTAAATTAATTAATTAATTAATTTATTTATTTATTTTATTTTATTGTGTTGTATTGTGCATGCTTCTTCTTTTGGTGTGTTTGTTGTTTATGCGTTTGTTTGTTTTGCTGCTGTTTTTCTTCTGCTTTGCATGCATGCATGCATACTTGTATTTGTTGCTCTTTTTATGTTTGCTTGTTTGTTTATTTATTTTAATTCTTTTTATTTATTTAATTATTCCTTTTCTTTCTTTTAGTCTTATTGGTCAGTTATTTATTTGCATCTCTGCATGTATTCATCCATGCATGCATATTCGTATGTTTATTGTTCGCGTACTTTTTCTTTCTCCCTTTCCCCTTATTTTAGCACATTAACGATTTATAAATAAATAAATAAATAAATAAATAAATAAATAAGTATAATTAATTAATTAATTAATTAATATATTTATTTATATTTATGTATGTGTTTCCTGTTGCAGCTGCATTAGACTATGGTTTATACCGTCGTAATGATTTTACAGAGAAAGCAACATATGTAGTATTTATATCTATAGGACATTCATGTACATCTTGTTGTATTTGTTCATTTAATTCATTAGGTTGTGAATTATTAGCAGAAATATCTAATTATTCATTAGGAGGAAGAGATATTGATCTACTTATTTCTGAACATTTTGCAAAAATACACCAAAAACAATACGGAGAAAATCCTCTTGAACATATTAAGGCTAGACTTAAGTAAGTTATTTATTTATTTATTTATTTATTTAGTTTATTTTATTTATTTATTTATTCTTTTTATTCTTCTTTTTATTCTTGTTGTTATTCTTTTTTTTTTCTGCTTTTTTTCT